>NW_025728066.1:0-54066 GCF_021461385.2 Schistocerca piceifrons
AATTTCTGTGTTTCATCGTCAATAAGAAGGTCCAAGGTATACAGTAAACCTGAAGTGAAGCATCGGAATCTAAAACTGGTCTCACAGGAGAGGTCCAAATCATGGAAGGTGAGAGTGTCAGTCTCCTTGTACCTAAGTAACCATTGTGCCTTTTGTATTAAATTCGGATGCAATTTCTGTGTTTCATCGTCAATAAGAAGGTCCAAGGGATACAGTAAACCTGAAGTAAAGCATCGGAATCTAAAACTGGACTCACAGGAGAGGTTCAAATCATAGAATGTGAGAGTGTCAGTCCTCTTGTAATGAAGTCGGCATTATGCCATTTGTATTAAATTTGGATGCAATTTCTGTGTTTCATCGTCAATAAGAAGGTCCAAGGGATACAGTAAACCTGAAGTGAAGCATCGGAATCTAAAACTGAACTCACAGGAGATGTCCAAATCATAGAAAGTTAGAGTGTCAGCCCTCTTGTACTTAAGTCGGCATTGTGCCTTTTGTATTAAATTCGGATGCAATTTCTGTGTTTCATCGTCAATACGAAGGTCCAAGGGATACAGTAAACCTGTAGTTAAGCATCGGAATCTAAAACTGGACTCACAGGAGGGGTTCAAATCATAGAAAGTGAGAGTGTCAGTCCTCTTTTACTTAAGACGGCATTGTGCCATTTGTATTAAATTCGTATGCAATTTCTGTGTTTCATCTTCAATAAGAAGGCGCAAGGTATACAGTAAACCTGAAGTGAAACTTCGGAATTTAAAATTGGACTCACAGGTGAGGTTCAAATCATGGAAAATGAGAGTGTCAGTCCTCTTGTACTTAAGTCGGTATTGTGCCTTTTGTATTAAATTCCGATGGAATTTCTGTGTTTCATCTTCCATAAGGAGGTCCAAGGAATACAGTAAACCTGTAGTGAAGCATCGGAATCTAAAACTGGACTCACAGGAGAGGTTCAAATCATAGAAAGTGAGAGTGTCAGTCCTCTCGTAATTAAGTCGGCATTATGCCATTTGTATATACTTCGGATTCAATTTCTGTGTTACATCGTAAATAAGAAGGTCCAAGGGGTACAGTAAAACCTGAAGTGAAGCATCGGAATCTAAAACTGGACTCACAGGAGAGGTTCAAATCATAGAAAGTGAGAGTGTCAGTCCTCTTGTACTTAAGTTGGCATTGTACCTTTTGAATTTAATTCCGATGCAATTTCTGTGTTTCATCGTTAATAAGAAGGTGCAAGGTATACAGTAAACCTGAAGTGAAGCCTCGGAATTTAAAATTGGACTCACAGGAGAGGTTCAAATCATGGAAAGTGAGAGTGTCAGTCCTCTTGTAATGAAGTCGGCATTATGCCTTTTGTATTAAATTTGGATGCAATTACTGTGTTTCATCGTCAATAAGAAGGTCCAAGGGATACAGTAAACCTGTAGTGAAGCATCGGATTCCAGAACTGGACTCACAGGAGGGGTTCAAATCATTGATAGTGAGTGTGTCAGTCCTCTTGTACTTAAGACGGCATTGTGCCATTTGTATTACTTTCGGATGCAATATCTGTGTTTCATCGTCTATAAGAAGGTCCAAGGGATACAGTAAACCTGAAGTGAAGCATGGGAATCTAAAACTGGACACACAAGAGCGGTTCAAATCATAGAAAGTTAGAGTGTCAGTCCTCTTGTACTTAAGTCGGCATTGTGTCATTTGTATTAAATCGAATGCAATTTCTGTGTTTAATCGTTAATAAGAAGGTCCAAGGGATACAGTAAACCTGAAGTGAAGCATCGGAATCTAAAACTGGACTCACAGGAGAGGTTCAAATCATAGAATGTGAGAGTGTCAGTCCTCTTGTAATGAAGTCGGCATTATGCCTTTTGTATTAAATTTGGATGCAATTTCTGTGTTTCATCGTCAATAAGAAGGTGAAAGGTGTACAGTAAACCTGAAGTGAAGCATCGGAATCTAAAACTGGGCTCACAGGAGAGGGTCAAATCATAGAATGTGAGAGTATCAGTCCTCTTGTAATGAAGTCGTCATTATGCCATTTGTATTAAATTCGGATGCAATTTCTGTGTTTCATCGTCAATAAGAAGGTCCAAGGTATACGGTAAACCTGAAGTGAAGCATCGGAATCTAAAACTGGTCTCACAGGAGAGGTCCAAATCATGGAAGGTGAGAGTGTCAGTCTCCTTGTACCTAAGTAACCATTGTGCCTTTTGTATTAAATTCGGATGCAATTTCTGTGTTTCATCGTCAATAAGAAGGTCCAAGGGATACAGTAAATCTGAAGTGAAGCATCGGAATCTAAAACTGGACTCACAGGAGAGGTTCAAATCATAGAATGTGAGAGTGTCAGTCCTCTTGTAATGAAGTCGGCATTATGCCATTTGTATTAAATTCGGATGCAATTTCTGTGTTTCATCGTCAATAAGAAGGTCCAAGGGATACAGTAAACCTGAAGTGAAGCATCGGAATCTAAAACTGGACTCACAGGAGATGTCCAAATCATAGAAAGTTAGAGTGTCGGCCCTCTTGTACTTAAGTCGGCATTGTGCCATTTGTATTAAATTCGGATGCAATTTCTGTGTTTCATCGTCAATACGAAGGTCCAAGGGATACAGTAAACCTGTAGTTAAGCATCGGAATCTAAAACTGGACTCACAGGAGGGGTTCAAATCGTAGAAAGTGAGAGTGTCAGTCCTCTTTCACTTAAGACGGCATTGTGCCATTTGTATTAAATTCGTATGCAATTTCTGTGTTTCATCTTCAATAAGAAGGTGCAAGGTATACAGCAAACCTGAAGTGAAACTTCGGAATTTAAAATTGGACTCACAGGAGAGGTTCAAATCATGGAAAATGAGAGTGTCAGTCCTCTTGTACTTAAGTCGCCATTGTGCCTTTTGTATTAAATTCGGATGCAATTTCTGTGTTTCATCGTCAATAAGAAGGTCCAAGGGATACAGTAAACCTGAAGTGAAGCATCGGATCTAAAACTGAACTCACAGAAGCGGTTTAAATCATGGAAAGTGAGGGTGTCAATCCTCTTGTACTTAAGTCGGCATTGTGCCATTTGTATTAAATTCGGCTGCAATGTCTGTGTTTCATCGTCATTAAGAAAGTCCAAGGGATACAGAAAACCTGAAGTGAAGCATCGGAATCTAAATCTGGACTCACAGGAGAGGTTCAAACCATGGAAAGTGAGAGTGTAAGTCCTCTTGTACTTAAGTCGGCATTGTGCCTTTTGTATTAAATTCGGATGCAATTTCTGTGTTTCATCGTCAATAAGAAGGTGCAAGGTATACAGTAAACCTGAAGTGAAGCATCGGAATCTAAAACTGGACTCACAGGAGAGGTTCGAATCATAGAAAGTCATAGTGTCACTCCTATTGTACCTAAGTCGGCATTGTGACTTTTGTATTAAATTCGGATGCAATTTCTGTGTTTCATCGTCAATAAGAACGTCCAAGGGATACAGTAAACCTGAAGTTAAGCATCGGAATCTCAAACTGGACTCACAGGAGTGGTTCAAATCATAGAAAGTTAAAGTGTCAGTCCTCTTGTAATGAAGTCGGCATTATGCCATTTGTATTAAATTCGGATGCAATTTCTGTGTTTCATCGTCAATAAGAAGGTCCAAGGGATACAGTAAACCTGAAGTGAAGCATCGGAATCTAAAACTGGACTCACAGGAGATGTCCAAATCATAGAAAGTTAGAGTGTCAGCCCTCTTGTACTTAAGTCGGCATTGTGCCATTTGTATTAGATTCGGATGCAATTTCTGTGTTTCATCGTCAATACGAAGGTCCAAGGGATACAGTAAACCTGTAGTTAAGCATCGGAATCTAAAACTGGACTCACAGGAGGGGTTCAAATCGTAGAAAGTGAGAGTGTCAGTCCTCTTTTACTTAAGACGGCATTGTGCCATTTGTATTAAATTCGTATGCAATTTCTGTGTTTCATCTTCAATAAGACGGTGCAAGGGATACAGTAAACCTGAAGTGAAGCATCGGAATCTAAAATTGGACTCAAAGGAGAGGTTCAAATCATAGAAAGTTGAAGTGTCAGTCCTCTTGTACTTAAGTCGGCATTGTGCCTTTTGAATTTAATTCCGATGCAATTTCTGTATTTCATCGTCAATAAGAAGGTGCAAGATATACAGTAAACCTGAAGTGAAGCATCGGAATCCAAAACTGGACTCACAGGAGAGGTGCAAATCATAGAAAGTGAGAGTGTCAGTCCTCTTGTACTTAAGTCGGCATTGTGCCATTCGTATTAAATTCTGATGCAATTTCTGTGTCTCATCGTCAATAAGAAACTGCAAGGTATACAGTAAACCTGAAGTGAAGCATCGGAATCTAAAACTGGACTCACAGGTGAGGTTCAAATCATAGAAAGTGAGAGTGTCAGTCCTCTTGTATTTATGTCGGCATTGTGCCATTTGAATTAAATTCGGATGCAATTTCTGTGATTCATCGTCAATAAGAAGGTCCAAGGGATACAGTAAACCTGAAGTGAAGCATCGGAATCTAAAACTGGACTCACAGGAGAGGTTTAAATCCTAGAAAGTGAGAGTGTCAGACCTCTTGTAATTAAGTCGGCATTGTGCCTTTTGAATTTAATTCCGATGCAATTTCTGTGTTCCATCGTCAATAAGAAGGTGCAAGGGATACAGTAAACCTGAAGTGAAGCATCGGAATCTAAAACTAGACCCACAGGAGAGGATCAAATCATAGAATGTTAGAGTGTCCCTCCTCTTGTACTTAAGTTGGTATTGTGCCTTTTGTATTAAATTCCGATGCAATTTCTGTGTTTCATCGTCAATAAGAAAGTCCAAGGTATACAGTAAACCTGAAGTAAAGCATCGGAATCTAAAACTGGACACACAGGAGAGGTTCAAATCATAGAAAGTTAGAGTGTCAGTCCACTTGTACTTAAGTCGGCATTGTGCCTTTTGAATTTAACTCCGATGCAATTTCTGTGTTCCATCGTCAATAAGAAGGTGCAAGGTATACAGTAAACATGAAGTGAAGCATCGGAATCTAAAACTGGACTCACAGGAAAGGTTCAAATCATAGAAAGTGAGAGTGTCTGTGCTCTTGTGCTTAAATCGGCATTGTGCCACTTGTATTAAATTGGGATGCAATTTCTGTGTTTCATCTTCAATAAGTAGGTTCACGGGATACAGTAAACCTGAAGTGAACATCGGAATCTAAAACTGGACTCACAGGAGAGGTTCAAATCATAGAATGTGAGAGTATCAGTCCTCTTGTAATGAAGTCGTCATTATGCCATTTGTATTAAATTCGGATGCAATTTCTGTGTTTCATCGTCACCAAGAAGGTCCAAGGTATACAGTAAACCTGAAGTGATGCATCGGAATCTAAAACTGGTCTCACAGGAGAGGTCCAAATCATGGAAGGTGAGAGTGTCAGTCTCCTTGTACCTAAGTAACCATTGTGACTTTTGTATTAAATTCGGATGCAAATTCTGTGTTTCATCGTCAATAAGAAGGTCCAAGGGATACAGTAAACCTGAAGTGAAGCATCGGAATCTAAAACTGGACTCGCTGAAGATGTCCAAATCATAGAAAGTTAGAGTGTCAGCCCTCTTTTACTTAAGTCGGCATTGTGCCTTTTGTATTAAATTCGGATGCAATTTCTGTGTTTCATCGTCAATACGAAGGTCCAAGGGATACAGTAAACCTGTAGTTAAGCATCGGAATCTAAAACTGGACTCACAGGAGGGGTTCAAATCATAGAGAGTGAGAGTGTCAGTCCTCTTTTACTTAAGACGGCATTGTGCCATTTGTATTAAATTCGTATGCATTTTCTGTGTTTCATCTTCAATAAGAAGGCGCAAGGTATACAGTAAAATTGAAGTGAAACTTCGGAATTTAAAATTGGACTCACAGGAGAGGTTCAAATCATGGAAAATGAGAGTGTCAGTCCTCTTGTACTTAAGTCGGTATTGTGCCTTTTGTATTAAATTCCGATGGAATTTCTGTGTTTCATCTTGCATAAGGAGGTCCAAGGAATACAGTAAACCTGTAGTGAAGCATCGGAATCTAAAACTGGACTCACAGGAGAGGTTCAAATCATAGAAAGTGAGAGTGTCAGTCCTCTCGTAATTAAGTCGGCATTATGCCATTTGTATATACTTCGGATTCAATTTCTGTGTTTCATCGTAAATAAGAAGGTCCAAGGGGTACACTAAACCTGAAGTGAAGCATCGGAATCTAAAACTGGACTCACAGGAGAGGTTCAAATCATAGAGAGTGAGAGTGTCAGTCCTCTTGTACTTAAGTTGGCATTGTACCTTTTGAATTTAATTCCGATGCAATTTCTGTGTTTCATCGTTAATAAGAAGGTGCAAGGTATACAGTAAACCTGAAGTGAAGCCTCGGAATTTAAAATTGGACTCACAGGAGAGGTTCAAATCATGGAAAGTGAGAGTGTCAGTCCTCTTGTGCTTAAGTCGGCATTGTGCCTTTTGTACTAAATTCGGATGAAATTTCTGTGTTTCATCGTCAATAAGAAGGTCCAAGGGATACAGTAAACCTGTAGTGAAGCATCGGATTCTAGAACTGGACTCACAGGAGGGGTTCAAATCATTGAAAGTGAGTGTGTCAGTCCTCTTGTACTTAAGACGGCATTGTGCCATTTGTATTACATTCGGATGCAATATCTGTGTTTCATCGTCTATAAGAAGGTCCAAGGGATACAGTAAACCTGAAGTGAAGCATCGGAATCTAAAACTGGACACACAGGAGAGGTTCAAATCATAGAAAGTTAGAGTGTCAGTCCTCTTGTACTTAAGTCGGCATTGTGCCATTTGTATTAAATCGAATGCAATTTCTGTGTTTAATCGTTAATAAGAAGGTCCAAGGGATACAGTAAACTTGAAGTGAAGCATCGGAATCTAAAACTGGACTCACAGGAGAGGTTCAAATCATAGAATGTGAGAGTGTCAGTCCTCTTGTAATGAAGTCGGCATTATGCCTTTTGTATTAAATTTGGATGCAATTTCTGTGTTTCATCGTCAATAAGAAGGTCCAAGGTATACAGTAAACCTGAAGTGAAGCATCGGAATCTAAAACTGGTCTCACAGGAGAGGTCCAAATCATGGAAGGTGAGAGTGTCAGCCTCCTTGTACCTAAGTAACCATTGTGCCTTTTGTATTAAATTCGGATCTAATTTCTGTGTTTCATCGTCAATAAGAAGGTCCAAGGGATACAGTAAATCTGAAGTGAAGCATCGGAATCTAAAACTGGACTCACAGGAGAGGTTCAAATCATAGAATGTGAGAGTGTCAGCCCTTATGTAATGAAGTCGGCAATATGCCATTTGTATTAAATTCGGATGCAATTTCTGTGTTTCATCGTCAATAAGAAGGTCCAAGGGATACAGTAAACCTGAAGTGAGGCATCGGAATCTAAAACTGGACTCACAGGAGATGTCCAAATCATAGAAAGTTAAAGTGTCAGCCCTCTTGTACTTAAGTCGGCATTGTGCCATTTGTATTAAATTCGGATGCAATTTCTGTGTTTCATCGTCAATACGAAGGTCCAAGGGATACAGTAAACCTGTAGTTAAGCATCGGAATCTAAAAGTGGACTCACAGGAGGGGTTCAAATCGTGGAAAGTGAGAGTGTCAGTCCGCTTTTACTTAAGACGGCATTGTGCCATTTGTATTAAATTCGTATGCAATTTCTGTGTTTCATCTTCAATAAGAAGGTGCAAGGTATACAGTAAACCTGAAGTGAAACTTCGGAATTTAAAATTGGACTCACAGGAGAGGTTCATATCATGGAAAATGAGAGTGTCAGTCCTCTTGTACTTAAGTCGCCATTGTGCCTTTTGTATTAAATTCGGATGCAATTTCTGTGTTTCATCGTCAATAAGAAGGTCCAAGGGATACAGTAAACCTGAAGTGAAGCATCGGATCTAAAACTGGACTCACAGAAGCGGTTTAAATCATGGAAAGTGAGGGTGTCAATCCTCTTGTACTTAAGTCGGCATTGTGCCATTTGTATTAAATTCGGCTGCAATGTCTGTGTTTCATCGTCATTAAGAAAGTCCAAGGGATACAGAAAACCTGAAGTGAAGCATCGGAATCTAAATCTGGACTCACAGGAGAGGTTCAAACCATGGAAAGTGAGAGTGTAAGTCCTCTTGTACTTAAGTCGGCATTGTGCCTCTTGTATTAAATTCGGATGCAATTTCTGTGTTTCATCGTCAATAAGAAGGTGCAAGGTATACAGTAAACCTGAAGTGAAGCATCGGAATCTAAAACTGGACTCACAGGAGAGGTTCGAATCATAGAAAGTCATAGTGTCACTCCTATTGTACCTAAGTCGGCTTTGTGACTTTTGTATTAAATTCGGATGCAATTTCTGTGTTTCATCGTCAATAAGAACGTCCAAGGGATACAGTAAACCTGAAGTTAAGCTTCGGAATCTCAAACTGGACTCACAGGAGTGGTTCAAATCATAGAAAGTTAGAGTGTCACTCCTCTTGTACTTAAGTCGGCATTGTGCCATTTGTATTAAATTCGGCTGCAATGTCTGTGTTTCATCGTCAATAAGAAGGTCCAAGGTATACAGTAAACCTGAAGTGAAGCATCGGAATCTAAAACTGGTCTCACAGGAGAGGTCCAAATCATGGAAGGTGAGAGTGTCAGTCTCCTTGTACCTAAGTAACCATTGTGCCTTTTGTATTAAATTCGGATGCAATTTCTGTGTTTCATCGTCAATAAGAAGGTCCAAGGGATACAGTAAATCTGAAGTGAAGCATCGGAATCTAAAACTGGTCTCACAGGAGTGGTTCAAATCATAGAAAGTTAGAGTGTCACTCCTCTTGTACTTAAGTCGGCATTGTGCCTTTTGTATTAAATTCTGATGCAATTTCTGTGTTTCATCGTCAATAAGAAGGTGCAAGGTATACAGTAAACCTGAAGTGAAGCATCGGAATCTAAAACTGGACTCACAGGAGAGGTTCGAATCATAGAAAGTCATAGTGTCACTCCTATTGTACCTAAGTCGGCATTGTGACTTTTGTATTAAATTCGGATGCAATTTCTGTGTTTCATCGTCAATAAGAACGTCCAAAGGATACAGTAAACCTGAAGTTAAGCATCGGAATCTCAAACAGGACTCACAGGAGTGGTTCAAATCATAGAAAGCTAGAGTGTCACTCCTCTTGTACTTAAGTCGGTATTGTGCATTTTGTATTAAACTCCGATGGAATTTCTGTGTTTCATCTTCCATAAGGAGGTCCAAGGAATACAGTAAACCTGTAGGGAAGCATCGGAATGTAAAACTGGACTCACAGAAGAGGTTCAAATCATAGAAAGTGAGAGTGGCAGTCCTCTTGTAATTAAGTCGGCATTATGCCATTTGTATATACTACGGATTCAATTTCTGTGTTACATCGTAAATAAGAAGGTCCAAGGGGAACAGTAAACATGAAGTGAAGCATCGGAATCTAAAACTGGACTCACAGGAGAGGTTCAAATCATAGAAAGTGAGAGTGTCAGTCCTCTTGTACTTAAGTCGGCATTGTACCTTTTGAATTTAATTCCGATGCAATTTCTGTGTTTCATCGTTAATAAGAAGGTGCAAGGTATACAGTAAACCTGAAGTGAAGCTTCGGAATTTAAAATTGGACTCACAGGAGAGGTTCAAATCATGGAAAGTTAGAGTGTCAGTCCTCTTGTACTTAAGTCGGCATTATGCCTTTTGAATTTAATTCCGATGCAATTTTTGTGTTCCATCGTCAATAAGATGGTGCAAGGTATACAGTAAACCTGAAGTGAAGCATTGGAATCTAAAACTGGTCTCACAGGAGTGGTTCATATTATGGAAAGTTAGAGTGTCAGTCCTCTTGTACTTAAGTCGGCATTATGCCTTTTGAATTTAATTCCGATGCAATTTCTGTGTTCCATCGTCAATATGAAGGTGCAAGGTACACAGTAAACATGAAGTGAAGCATCGGAATCTAAAACTGGACTCACAGGAGAGGTTCAAATCATAGAAAGTGGGAGTGTCAGTCCTCTTGTACTTAAGTCGGCATTGCGCAATTTGAATTAAATCGGATGTAATTTCTGTGTTTCATCGTCAATAAGAATTTCCAAGGAATACAGTAAACCTGTAGTGAAGCATCGGAATCTAAAACTGGACTCACAGGAGAGGTTCATATCATGGAAAGTTAGAGTATCAGTCCTCCTGTACTTAAGTCGGCATTGTGCCTTTTGAATTTAATTCCGATGCAATTTCTGTGTTCCATCGTCAATAAGAAGGTGCAAGGTACACAGTAAACATGAAGTGAAGCATCGGAATCTAAAACTGGACTCACAGGATAGGTTCAAATCATAGAAAGTGAGAGTGTCAGTCCTCTTGTACTTAAGTCGGCATTGTGCAATTTATATTAAATCGGATGCAATCTCTGTGTTTCACCGTCAATAAGAAGGTCCAAGGAATACAGTAAACCTGTAGTGAAGCATCGGAATCTAAAACTGGACTCACAGGAGAGGTTCAAGTTATAGAAACTGACAGTGTCAGTCCTCTTGTAATTAAGTCGGCATTATGCCATTTGTATATACTTCGGATTCAATTTCTTTGTTTCATCGTCAATAAGAAGGTCCAAGGGATACAGTAAACCTGAAATGAAGCATCGGAATGTAAAACTGGACTCACAGGAGTGGTTCAAAACATAGAAAGTGAGAATGTCAGTCCTCTTGTACTTAAGTCGGCATTGTGCCTTTTGAATTTTATTCCGATGCAATTTCTGTGTTTCATCGTCAATAAGAAGGTGCCAGGTATACAGTAAACCTGAAGTGAAGCTTCGGAATCTACAACTGGACTCACAGGAGAGGTTCAAATCATGGAAAGTGAGAGTGTCAGTCCTCTTGTACTTAAGTCGCCATTGTGCCTTTTGTATTAAATTCGGATGCAAATTATGTGTTTCATCGTCAATAAGAAGGTCCAAGTTATACAGTAAACATGAAGTGAAGCATTGGAATCTAAAACTAGTCTCACAGGAGAAGTTCAAATCATGGAAAGTGAGAGTGTCAGTCCTCTTGTACCTAAGTCGCCATTGTGCCTTTTGTATTAAATTCGGATGCAATTTCTGTGTTTCATCGTCAATAAGAGGGTCCAAGGGATACAGTAAACCTGAAGTGAAGAATCGGAATCTAAAACTTGACTCACAGGAGAGGTTCATATCATCGTAAGTTAGAGTGTCAGTCATCTTGTACTTAAGTCGGCATAGTGCCTTTTGAATTATATTCCGATGCAATTTCTGTGTTCCATCGTCAATAAGAAGGTGCCAGGTATACAGTAAACATGAAGTGAAGCATCGGAATCTAAAACTGGACTCACAGGAGAGGTTTAAATAATAGAAAGTGAGAGTGTCAGTCCTCTTGTACTTAAGTCGGCATTGTGCAGTTTGTATTAAATCGGATGCAATTTCTGTGTTTCATCGTCAATAAGAAGGTCCAAGGGATACAGTAAACCTGAAGTGAGGCATCGGAATGTAAAACTGGACTCACAGGAGTAGTTCAAATCGTAGAAAGTGAGAATGTCAGTCCTCTTGTACTGAAGTCGCCATTGTGCCTTTTGTATTAAATTCGGATGGAATTTCTGTGTTTCATCGTCAATATGAAGGTCCAAGGTATACAGTAAACCTGAAGTGAAGCATCGGAATCTAAAACTGGTCTCACAGGAGAAGTTCAAATCATGGAAAGTGAGGGTGTCAGTCCTCTTGTACCTAAGTCGCCATTGTGCCTTTTGTATTAAATTCGGATGCAATTTCTGTGTTTCATCGCCAATAAGAAGGTCCAAGGGATACAGTAAACCTGAAGTGAAGCATCGGAATCTAAAACTGAACTCACAGGAGAGGTTCAAATCATAGAATGTGAGAGTGTCAGTCCTCTTGTAATGAAGTCGGCATTATGACATTTGTATTAAATTCGGATGCAATATCTGTGTTTCATCGTCAATAAGAAAGTCCAAGGGATACAGTAAACCTGAAGTGAAGCATCGGAATCTAAAACTGGACTCACAGGAGATGTCCAAATCATAGAAACTTAGAGTGTCAGCCCTCTTGTACGTAAGTCGGCATTGTGCCTTTTGTATTAAATTCGGATGCAATTTCAGTGTTTCATCGTCAATAAGAAGGTCCAAGGGATACAGTAAACCTGTAGTGAAGCATCGGAATCTGAAACTGGACTCACAGGAGAGGTTCAAATCATAGAAAATGAGAGTGTCAGTCCTGTTGTACTTAAGACGGCATTGTGCCTTTTGTATTAAATTCGGATGCAATTTCAGTGTTTCATCGTCAATAAGAAGGTCCAAGGGATACAGTAAACCTGTAGTGAAGCATCGGAATCTGAAACTGGACTCACAGGAGAGGTTCAAATCATAGAAAAGGAGAGTGTCACTCCTCTTGTACTTAAGTCGGTATTGTGCCTTTTGTATTAAATTCGGATGCAATTTCTGTGTTTCATTGTCAATAAGAAGGTCCAAGGGATAGAGTATACCTTAAGGAAAGCATCAGAATCTAAAACTGGACCCACAGGAGAGGATCAAATCATAGAATGTGAGAGTGTCAGTCCTCTTGTAATGAAGTCGGCATTATGTCATTTGTATTAAAGTCGGATGCAATTTCTGTGTTTCGTCGTCAATAAGAAGGTGCAAGGTATACAGTAAACCTGAAGTGTAGCATCGGAATCTAAAACTGGTCCCACAGGAGAGGTTCAAATCATGGAGAGTGAGAGTGTCAGTCCTCTTGTACTTAAGTCGCCATTGTGCCTATTGCATTAAATTCGGATGCAATTTCTGTGTTTCATCGTCAATAAGAAGGTCCAAGCGATACAGTAAACCTGAAGTGAAGCATCGGAATGTAAAACTGGACTCACAGGAGATGTCCAAATCATAGAAACTTAGAGTGTCAGCCCTCTTGTACTTAAGTCGGCATTGTGCCTTTTGTATTAAATTCGGATGCAATTTCTGTGTTTCATCGTCAATAAGAAGATCCAAGGTATACAGTAAACCTGAAGTGAAGCATCGGAATCTAAAACTGGTCTCACAGGAGAAGTTCAAATAATGGAAAGTGAGAGTGTCAGTCCTCTTGTACCTAAGTCGCCATTGTGCCTTTTGTATTAAATTCGGATGCACTTTCTGTGTTTCATCGTCAATAAGAAGGTCCAAGGGATACAGTAAACCTGAGGTGAAGCATCGGAATCTAAAACTGGACTCACAGGAGAGGTTTATATCATAGAAAGTTAGTGTGTCAGTCCAATTGTACTTAAGTCGGCATTGTGCCTTTTGAATTTAATTCCGATGCAATTTCTGTGTTCCATCGTCAATAAGAAGGTGCAAGGTATACAGTAAACATGAAGTGAAGCATCGGAATCTAAAACTGGACTCACAGGAGAGGTTTAAATCATAGAAAGTGAGAGTGTCAGTCCTCTTGTACTTATGTCGGCATTGTGCAATTTGTATTAAATCGGATGCAATTTCTGTGTTTCATCGTCAATAAGAAGGTCCAAGGGATACAGTAAACCTGAAGTGAGGCATCGGAATGTAAAACTGGACTCACAGGAGTAGTTCAAATCGTAGAAAGTGAGAATGTCAGTCCTCTTGTACTTAAGTCGGCATTGTGCCCTTTGAATTTTATTCCGATGCAATTTCTGTGTTTCATCGTCAATAAGAAGATGCAAGGTATACAGCAAACCCGAAGTGAAGCTTCGGAATCTACAACTGGACTCACAGGAGAGGTTCAAATCATGGAAAGTGAGAGTGTCAGTCCTCTTGTACTTAAGTCGCCATTGTGCCTTTTGTATTAAATTCGGATGCAATTTCTGTGTTTCATCGTCAATAAGAAGGTCCAAGGTATACAGTAAACCTGAAGTGAAGCATCGGAATCTAAAACTGGTCTCACAGGAGAGGTTCAAATCATGGAAAGTGAGAGTGTCAGTCCTGTTGTACTTAAGTCGCCATTGTGCGTTTTGTATTAAATTCGGATGCAATTTCAGTGTTTTATCGTCAATAAGAAGGTCCAAGGGATACAGTAAACCTGAAGTGAAGCATCGGAATCTAAAACTGGTCTCACAGGAGAGGTTCAAATCATGGAAAGTGAGAGTGTCAGTCCTGTTGTACTTAAGTCGCCATTGTGCCTTTTGTATTAAATTCGGATGCAATTTCAGTTTTTATCGTCAATAAGAAGGTCCAAGGGATACAGTAAACCTGAAGTGAAGCATCGGAATCTAAAACTGGACTCACGGGAGAGGTTCAAATCATAAAATGTGAGAGTGTCAGTCCTCTTACAAAGAAGTCGGCATTATGCCATTTGTATTAAATTCGGATGCAATTTCTGTGTTTCATCGTCAATAAGAAGGTCCAAGGGATACAGTAAACCTGAAGTGAAGCATCGGAATCTAAAACTGGACTCACAGGAGATGTCCAAATCATAGAAACTAGGAGTGTCAGCCCTCTTGTACTTAAGTCGGCATTGTGCCTTTTGTATTAAATTCGGATGCAATTTCAGTGTTTCATCGTCAATAAGAAGGTCAAAGGGATACAGTAAACCTGAAGTGAAGCATCGGAATGCAAAACTGGACTCACAGGAGATATTCAAATCATAGAAAGTAAGAGTGTAACTCCTCTTGTACTTAAGTCGGTATTGTGCCTTTTGTATTAAATTCGGATGCAATTTCTGTGTTTCATTGTCAATAAGAAGGTCCAAGGGATAGAGTATACCTTAAGGAAAGCATCAGAATCTAAAACTGGACCCACAGGAGAGGATCAAATCATAGAATGTGAGAGTGTCAGTCCTCTTGTAATGAAGTCGGCATTATGTCATTTGTATTAAAGTCGGATGCAATTTCTGTGTTTCATCGTCAATAAGAAGGTGCAAGGTATACAGTAAACCTGAAGTGTAGCATCGGAATCTAAAACTGGTCTCACAGGAGAGGTTCAAATCATGGAGAGTGAGAGTGTCAGTCCTCTGGTACTTAAGTCGCCATTGTGCCTTTTGTATTAAATTCGGATGCAATTTCTGTGTTTAATCGTCAATAAGAAGGTCCAAGGGATACAGTAAATCTGAAGTGAAGCATCGGAATGTAAAACGGGACTCACAGGAGATGTCCAAATCATAGAAACTTAGAGTGTCAGCCCTCTTGTACCTAAGTCGGCATTGTGCCTTTTGTATTAAATTCGGATGCAATTTCTGTGTTTCATCGTCAATAAGAAGATCCAAGGTATACAGTAAACCTGAAGTGAAGCATCGGAATCTAAAACTGGTCTCACAGGAGAAGTTCAAATCATGGAAAGTGAGAGTGTCAGTCCTCTTGTACCTAAGTCGCCATTGTGCCTTTTGTATTAAATTCGGATGCACTTTCTGTGTTTCATCGTCAATAAGAAGGTCCAAGGGATACAGTAAACCTGAAGTGAAGCATCGGAATCTAAAACTGGACTCACAGGAGAGGTTTATATCGTAGAAAGTTAGAGTGTCAGTCCACTTGTACTTAAGTCGGCATTGTTCCTTTTGAATTTAATTCCGATGCAATTTCTGCTTTCCATCGTCAATAAGAAGGTGCAAGGTATACAGTAAACAGGAAGTGAAGCATCGGAATCTAAAACTGGACTCACAGGAGAGGTTTAAATCATAGAAAGTGAGAGTGTCAGCCCTCTTGTACTTAAGTCGGCATTGTGTAATTTGTATTAAATCGGATGCAATTTCTGTGTTTCATCGTCAATAAGAAAGTCCAAGGGATACAGTAAACCTGAAGTGAGGCATCGGAATGTAAAACTGGACTCACAGGAGTAGTTCAAATCGTAGAAAGTGAGAATGTCAGTCCTCTTGTACTTAAGTCGGCATTGTGCCTTTTGAATTTTAATCCGATGCCATTTCTGTGTTTCATCGTCAATAAGAAGGTGCAAGGTATACAGCAAACCTGAAGTGAAGCTTCGGAATCTACAACTGGACTCACAGGAGAGGTTCAAATCATGGAAAGTGAGAGTGTCAGTCCTCTTGTACTTAAGTCGCCATTGTGCCTTTTGTATTAAATTCGGATGCAATTTCTGTGTTTCATCGTCAATAAGAAGGTCCAAGGTATACAGTAAACCTGAAGTGAAGCATCGGAATCTAAAACTGGTCTCACAGGAGAGGTTCAAATCATGGAAAGTGAGAGTGTCAGTCCTGTTGTACTTAAGTCGCCATTGTGCCTTTTGTATTAAATTCGGATGCAATTTCAGTGTTTTATCGTCAATAAGAAGGTCCAAGGGATACAGTAAACCTGAAGTGAAGCATCGGAATCTAAAACTGGACTCACAGGAGAGGTTCAAATCATAAAATGTGAGAGTGTCAGTCCTCTTACAAAGAAGTCGGCATTATGCCATTTGTATTAAATTCGGATGCCATTTCTGTGTTTCATCGTCAATAAGAAGGTCCAAGGGATACAGTAAACCTGAAGTGAAGCATCGGAATCTAAAACTGGACTCACAGGAGATGTCCAAATCATAGAAACTAGGAGTGTCAGCCCTCTTGTACTTAAGTCGGCATTGTGCCTTTTGTATTAAATTCGGATGCAATTTCAGTGTTTCATCGTCAATAAGAAGGTGCAAGGTATACAGTAAACCTGTAGTGAAGCATCGGAATCTAAAACTGGACTCACAGGAGAGGTTCAAATCATAGAAAGTGAGAGTGTCAGTCCTGTTGTACTTAAGACGGCATTGTGCCATTTGTATTAAATTCGGATGCAATTTCTGTGTTTCATCGTCTATAAGAAGGTCCAAGGGATACAGTAAACCTGAAGTGAAGCATCGGAATGCAAAACTGGACTCACAGGAGATATTCAAATCATAGAAAGTTAGAGTGTCACTCCTCTTGTACTTAAGTCGGTATTGTGCCTTTTGTATTAAATTCGGATGCAATTTCTGTGTTTCATTGTCAATAAGAAGGTCCAAGGGGTAGAGTATACCTTAAGGAAAGCATCAGAATCTAAAACTGGACCCACAGGAGAGGATCAAATCATAGAATGTGAGAGTGTCAGTCCTCTTGTAATGAAGTCGGCATTATGTCATTTGTATTAAAGTCGGATGCAAATTCTGTGTTTCATCGTCAATAAGAAGGTGCAAGGTATACAGTAAACCTGAAGTGTAGCATCGGAATCTAAAACTGGACTCACAGGAGAGGTTTAAATCATAGAAAGTGAGAGTGTCAGCCCTCTTGTACTTAAGTCGGCATTGTGCAATTTGTATTAAATCGGATGCAATTTCTGTGTTTCATCGTCAATAAGAAGGTCCAAGGGATACAGTAAACCTGAAGTGAGGCATCGGAATGTAAAACTGGACTCACAGGAGTAGTTCAAATCGTAGAAAGTGAGAATGTCAGTCCTCTTGTACTTAAGTCGGCATTGTGCCTTTTGAATTTTAATCCGATGCAATTTCTGTGTTTCATCGTCAATAAGAAGGTGCAAGGTATACAGCAAACCTGAAGTGAAGCTTCGGAATCTACAACTGGACTCACAGGAGAGGTTCAAATCATGGAAAGTGAGAGTGTCAGTCCTCTTGTACTTAAGTCGCCATTGTGCCTTTTGTATTAAATTCGGATGCAATTTCTGTGTTTCATCGTCAATAAGAAGGTCCAAGGTATACAGTAAACCTCAAGTGAAGCATCGGAATCTAAAACTGGTCTCACAGGAGATGTTCAAATCATGGAAAGTGAGAGTGTCAGTCCTCTTGTACTTAAGTCGCCAATGTGCCATTTGTATTAAATTCGGATGCAATTTCAGTGTTTTATCGTTTATAAGAAGGTCCAAGGGATACAGTAAACCTGAAGTGAAGCATCGGAATCTAAAACTGGACTCACAGGAGAGGATCTAATCATAGTATGTTAGAGTGTCAGTCCTCTTTTACTTAAGTCGCCATTGTGCCTTTTGTATTAAATTCGGATGCAATTTCTGTGTTTCAACGTCAATAAGAAGGTCCAAGGTATACAGTAAACCTGAAGTGAAGCATCGGAATCTAAAACTGGTCTCACAGGAGAAGTTCAAATCATGGGAAGTGAGAGTTTCAGTCCTCTTGTACCTAAGTCGCCATTGTGCCTTTTGTAATAAATTCGGATGCAATTTCTGTGTTTCATCGCCAATACGAAGGTCCAAGGGATACAGTAAACCTGAAGTGAAGCATCGGAAACTAAAACTGGACTCACAGGAGAGGTTCAAATCATAGAATGTGAGAGTGTCAGTCCTCTTGTAATGAAGTCGGCATTATGCCATTTGTATTAAATTCGGATGCAATTTCTGTGTTTCATCGTCAATAAGAAGGTCCAAGGGATACAGTAAACCTGAAGTGAAGCATCGGAATCTAAAACTGGACTCACAGGAGATGTCCAAATCGTAGAAACTTAGAGTGTCAGCCCTCTTGTACTTAAGTCGGCATTGTGCCTTTTGTATTAAATTCGGATGCAATTTCAGTGTTTCATCGTCAATAAGAAGGTCCAAGGGATACAGTAAACCTGTAGTGAAGCATCGGAATCTAAAACTGGACTCACAGGAGAGGTTCAAATCATAGAAAGTGAGAGTGTCAGTCCTGTTGTACTTAAGACGGCATTGTGCCATTTGTATTGAATTCGGATGCAATTTCTGTGTTTCATCGTCTATAAGAAGGTCCAAGGGATACAGTAAACCTGAAGTGAAGCATCGGAATGCAAAACTTGAATCACAGGAGATATTCAAATCATAGAAAGTTAGAGTGTCACTCCTCTTGTACTTAAGTCGGTATTGTGCCTTTTGTATTAAATTCGGATGCAATTTCTGTGTTTCATTGTCAATAAGAAGGTCCAAGGGATAGAGTATACCTTAAGGAAAGCATCAGAATCTAAAACTGGACCCACAGGAGAGGATCAAATCATAGAATGTGAGAGTGTCAGTCCTCTTGCAATGAAGCCGGCATTATGTCATTTGTATTAAAGTCGGATGCAATTTCTGTGTTTCATCGTCATTAAGAAGGTGCAAGGTATACAGTAAACCTGAAGTGTAGCATCGGAATCTAAAACTGGTCTCACAGGAGAGGTTCAAATCATGGAGAGTAAGAGTGTCAGTCCTCTTGTACTTAAGTCGCCATTGTGCCTTTTGTATTAAATTCGGATGCAATTTCTGTGTTTCATCGTCAATAAGAAGGTCCAAGGGATACAGTAAACCTGAAGTGAAGCATCGGAATGTAAAACTGGACTCACAGGAAATGTCCAAATCATAGAAACTTAGAGTGTCAGCCCTCTTGTACTTAAGTCGGCATTGTGCCTTTTGTATTAAATTCGGATGCAATTTCTGTGTTTCATCGTCAATAAGAAGATCCAAGGTATACAGTAAACCTGAAGTGAAGCATCGGAATCTAAAACTGGTCTCACAGGAGAAGTTCAAATCATGGAAAGTGAGAGTGTCAGTCCTCTTGTACCTAAGTCACCATTGTGCCTTTTGTATTAAATTCGGATGTACTTTCTGTGTTTCATCGTCAATAAGAAGGTCCAAGGGATACAGTAAACCTGAAGTGAAGCATCGGAATCTAAAACTGGACTCACAGGAGAGGTTTATATCATAGAAAATTAGAGTGTCAGTCCACTTGTACTTAAGTCGGCATTGTTCCTTTTGAATTTAATTCCGATGCAATTTCTGTGTTCCATCGTCAATAAGAAGGTGCAAGGTATACAGTAAACAGGAAGTGAAGCATCGGAATCTAAAACTGGACTCACAGGAGAGGTTTAAATCATAGAAAGTGAGAGTGTCAGCCCTCTTGTACTTAAGTCGGCATTGTGCAATTTGTATTAAATCGGATGCAATTTCTGTGTTTCATCGTCAATAAGAAGGTCCAAGGGATACAGTAAACCTGAAGTGAGGCATCGGAATGTAAAACTGGACTCACAGGAGTAGTTCAAATCGTAGAAAGTGAGAATGTCAGTCCTCTTGTACTTAAGTCGGCATTGTGCCTTTTGAATTTTATTCCGATGCAATTTCTGTGTTTCATCGTCAATAAGAAGGTGCAAGGTATACAGCAAACCTGAAGTGAAGCTTCGGAATCTACAACTGGACTCACAGGAGAGGTTCAAATCATGGAAAGTGAGAGTGTCAGTCCTCTTGTACTTAAGTCGCCATTGTGCCTTTTGTATTAAATTCGGATGCAATTTCTGTGTTTCATCGTCAATAAGAAGGTCCAAGGTATACAGTAAACCTGAAGTGAAGCATCGGAATCTAAAACTGGTCTCACAGGAGATGTTCAAATCATGGAAAGTGAGAGTGTCAGTCCTCTTGTACTTAAGTCGCCAATGTGCCTTTTGTATTAAATTCGGATGCAATTTCAGTGTTTTATCGTTAATAAGAAGGTCCAAGGGATACAGTAAACCTGAAGTGAAGCATCGGAATCTAAAACTGGACTCACAGGAGAGGTTCAAATCATAGAATGTGAGAGTGTCAGTCCTCTTACAAAGAAGTCGGCATTATGCCATTTGTATTAAATTCGGATGCAATTTCTGTGTTTCATCGTCAATAAGAAGGTCCAAGGGATACAGTAAACCTGAAGTGAAGCATCGGAATCTAAAACTGGACTCACAGGAGATGTCCAAATCATAGAAACTTAGAGTGTCAGCCCTCTTACACTTAAGTCGGCATTGTGCCTTTTGTATTTAATTCGGATGCAATTTCAGTGTTTCATCGTCAATAAGAAGGTCCAAGGGATACAGTAAACCTGTAGTGAAGCATCGGAATCTAAAACTGGACTCACAGGAGAGGTTCAAATCATAGAAAGTGAGAGTGTCAGTCCTGTTGTACTTAAGACGGCATTGTGCCAATTGTATTAAATTCGGATGCAATTTCTGTGTTTCATCGTCTATAAGAAGGTCCAAGGGATACAGTAAACCTGAAGTGAAGCATCGGAATGCAAAACTGGACTCACAGGAGATATTCAAATCATAGAAACTTAGAGTGTCACTCCTCTTGTATTTAAGTCGGTATTGTGCCTTTTGTATTAAATTCGGATGCAATTTCTTTGTTTCATTGTCAATAAGAAGGTCCAAGGGATAGAGTATACCTTAAGGAAAGCATCAGAATCTAAAACTGGACCCACAGGAGAGGATCAAATCATAGAATGTGAGAGTGTCAGTCCTCTTGTAATGAAGTCGGCATTTTGTCATTTGTATTAAAGTCGGATGCAATTTCTGTGTTTCATCGTCAATAAGAAGGTGCAAGGTATACAGTAAACCTGAAGTGTAGCATCGGAATCTAAAACTGGTCTCACAGGAGAGGTTCATATCATGGAGAGTGAGAGTGTCAGTCCTCTTGTACTTAAGTCGCCATTGTGCCTTTTGTATTAAATTCGGATGCAATTTCTGTGTTTCAACGTCAATAAGAAGGTCCAAGGTATACAGTAAACCTGAAGTGAAGCATCGGAATCTAAAACTGGTCTCACAGGAGAAGTTCAAATCATGGGAAGTGAGAGTTTCAGTCCTCTTGTACCTAAGTCGCCATTGTGCCTTTTGTATTAAATTCGGATGCAATTTCTGTGTTTCATCGCCAATACGAAGGTCCAAGGGATACAGTAAACCTGAAGTGAAGCATCGGAAACTAAAACTGGACTCACAGGAGAGGTTCAAATCATAGAATGTGAGAGTGTCAGTCCTCTTGTAATGAAGTCGGCATTATGCCATTTGTATTAAATTCGGATGCAATTTCTGTGTTTCATCGTCAATAAGAAGGTCCAAGGGATACAGTAAACCTGAAGTGAAGCATCGGAATGTAAAACTGGACTCACAGGAAATGTCCAAATCATAGAAACTTAGAGTGTCAGCCCTCTTGTACTTAAGTCGGCATTGTGCCTTTTGTATTAAATTCGGATGCAATTTCTGTGTTTCATCGTCAATAAGAAGATCCAAGGTATACAGTAAACCTGAAGTGAAGCATCGGAATCTAAAACTGGTCTCACAGGAGAACTTCAAATCATGGAAAGTGAGAGTGTCAGTCCTCTTGTACCTAAGTCACCATTGTGCCTTTTGTATTAAATTCGGATGTACTTTCTGTGTTTCATCGTCAATAAGAAGGTCCAAGGGATACAGTAAACCTGAAGTGAAGCATCGGAATCAAAAACTGGACTCACAGGAGAGGTTCAAATCATGGAAAGTGAGAGTGTCAGTCCTCTTGTACTTAAGTCGCCATTGTGCCTTTTGTATTAAATACGGATGCAATTTCTGTGTTTCATCGTCAATAAGAAGGTCCAAGGTATACAGTAAACCTGAAGTGAAGCATCGGAATCTAAAACTGGTCTCACAGGAGATGTTCAAATCATGGAAAGTGAGAGTGTCAGTCCTCTTGTACTTAAGTCGCCATTGTGCCTTTTGTATTAAATTCGGATGCAATTTCAGTGTTTTATCGTTAATAAGAAGGTCCAAGGGATACAGTAAACCTGAAGTGAAGCATCGGAATCTAAAACTGGACTCACAGGAGAGGTTCAAATCATAGAATGTGAGAGTGTCAGTCCTCTTGCAAAGAAGTCGGCATTATGCCATTTGTATTAAATTCGGATGCAATTTCTGTGTTTCATCGTCAATAAGAAGGTCCAATGGATACAGTAAACCTGAAGTGAAGCATCGGAATCTAAAACTGGACTCACAGGAGATGTCCAAATCATAGAAACTTAGAGTGTCAGCCCTCTTGTACTTAAGTCGGCATTGTGCCTTTTGTATTAAATTCGGATGCAATTTCTGTGTTTCATCGTCAATAAGAAGGTCCAAGGGATACAGTAAACCTGTAGTGAAGCATCGGAATCTAAAACTGGACTCACAGGAGAGGTTCAAATCATAGAAAGTGAGAGTGTCAGTCCTGTTGTACTTAAGACGGCATTGTGCCAATTGTATTAAATTCGGATGCAATTTCTGTGTTTCATCGTCTATAAGAAGGTCCAAGGGATACAGTAAACCTGAAGTGAAGCATCGGAATGCAAAACTGGACTCACAGGAGATATTCAAATCATAGAAACTTAGAGTGTCACTCCTCTTGTACTTAAGTCGGTATTGTGCCTTTTGTATTAAATTCGGATGCAATTTCTGTGTTTCATTGTCAATAAGAAGGTCCAAGGGATAGAGTATACCTTAAGGAAAGCATCAGAATCTAAAACTGGACCCACAGGAGAGGATCAACTCATAGAATGTGAGAGTGTCAGTCCTCTTGTAATGAAGTCGGCATTATGTCATTTGTATTAAAGTCGGATGCAATTTCTGTGTTTCATCGTCAATAAGAAGGTGCAAGGTATACAGTAAACCTGAAGTGTAGCATCGGAATCTAAAACTGGTCTCACAGGAGAGGTTCAAATCATGGAGAGTGAGAGTGTCAGTCCTCTTGTACTTAAGTCGCCATTGTGCCTTTTGTATTAAATTCGGATGCAATTTCTGTGTTTCATCGTCAATAAGAAGGTCCAAGGCATACAGTAAACCTGAAGTGAACCATCGGAATCTAAAACTGGTCTCACAGGAGAAGTCAAATCATGGAAAGTGAGAGTGTCAGTCCTCTTGTACCTAAGTCGCCATTGTGCCTTTTGTATTAAATTCGGATGCAATTTCTGTGTTTCATCGTCAATAAGAAGGTCCAAGGGATACAGTAAACCTGAAGTGAAGCATCGGAATCTAAAACTGGACTCACAGGAGAGGTTCAAATCATAGAATGTGAGAGAGTCAGTCCTCTTGTAATGAAGTCGGCATTATGCCATTTGTATTAAATTCGGATGCAATTTCTGTGTTTCATCGTCAATAAGAAGTTGCAAGGTATACAGTAAAGCTGAAGTGAAGCATCGGAATCTAAAACTGGACTCACAGCAGAGGTTCAAATCATAGAATGTGAGAGTGTCAGTCCTCTTGTAATGAAGTCGGCATTATGCCATTTGTATGAAATTCGGATGCAATTTCTGTGTTTCAACGTCAATAAGAAGGTCCAAGGGATACAGTAAACCTGAAGAGAAGCATCGGAAACTAAAAGTGGACTCACAGGAGATGTCCAAATCATAGAAACTTAGAGTGTCAGCCCTCTTGTACTTAAGTCGGCATTGTGTCTTTTGTATTAAATTCGGATGCAATTTCTGTGTTTCATCGTCAACAAGAAGGTCCAAGGGATACAGTAAACCTGTAGTGAAGCATCGGAATCTAAAACTGGACTCACAGGAGAGGTTCAAATCATAGAAAGTAAGAGTGTCAGTCCTGTTGTACTTAAGACGGCATTGTGCCATTTGTATTAAATTCGGATGCAATTTCTGTGTTTCATCGTCTATAAGAAGGTCCAAGGGATACAGTAAACCTGAAGTGAAGCATAGGAATCTAAAACTGGACTCACAGGAGAGGTTCAATTCATGGAAATTGAGGGTGTCAGTCTTCTTGTGCTTAAGTCGCCATTGTGCCTTTTGTATTAAATTCGGATGCAATTTCTGTGTTTCATCGTCAATAAGAAGGTCCAAGGGATACAGTAAACCTGTAGTGAAGCATCGGAATCCAAAACTGGACTCACAGGAGATATTCAAATCATAGAAAGTTAGAGTGGCACTCCTCTTGTACTTAAGTCGGTATTGTGCCTTTTGTATTAAATTCGGATGCAATTTCTGTGTTTAATCGTCAATAAGAAGGTGCAAGGTATACAGTAAAAATGAAGTGAAGCATCGGAATCTAAAACTGGACTCTCAGGAGAGGTTCAAATCATAGAAAGTTAGACTGTCAGCCGTCTTGTACTTAAGTCGGCATTGTGCCTTTTGTATTAAATTCGGATGCAAACTCTGTGTTTCATCGTCAATAAGAAGGTCCAAGGGATACAGTAAACCAGTAGTGAAGCATCGGAACCTAAAACTGGACTCACAGGAGGGGTTCAAATCATAGAAAGTGAGAGTGTCAGTCCTCTTATACTTAAGACGGCATTGTGCCATTTGTATTAAATTCGGTTGCAATTTCTGTGTTTCATCGTCAATAAGAAGGTCCAAGGGATACAGTATACCTTAAGGGAAGCATCGGAATATAAACCTGGACCCACAGGAGAGGATCTAATCATAGTATGTTAGAGTGTCAGTCCTCTTTTACTTAAGTCGCCATTGTGCCTTTTGTATTAAATTCGGATGCAATTTCTGTGTTTAATCGTCAATAAGAAGGTCCAAGGGATACAGTAAACCTGAACTGAAGCATCGGAATCTAAAACTGGACTCACAGGAGAGGTACAAATCATAGAAAGTTAGACTGTCAGCCGTCTTGTACTTAAGTCGGCATTGTGCCTTTTGTATTAAATTCGGATGCAAATTCTGTGTTTCATCGTCAATAAGAAGGTCCAAGGGATACAGTAAACCTGTAGTGAAGCATCGGAATCTAAAAATGGACTCTCAGGAGGGGTTCAAATCATAGAAAGTGAGAGTGTCAGTCCTCTTATACTTAAGACGGCATTCTGCCATTTGTATTAAATTCGGTTGCAATTTCCGTGTTTCATCGTCAATAAGAAGGTCCAAGGGATACAGTATACCTTAAGGGAAGCATCGGAATATAAAACTGGACCCACAGGAGAGGATCAAATCATAGTATGTTAGAGTGTCAGCCGTCTTGTACTTAAGTCGGCATTGTGCCTTTTGTATTAAATTCGGATGCAAACTCTGTGTTTCATCGTCAATAAGAAGGTCCAAGGGATACAGTAAACCAGTAGTGAAGCATCGGAACCTAAAACTGGACTCACAGGAGGGGTTCAAATCATAGAAAGTGAGAGTGTCAGTCCTCTTATACTTAAGACGGCATTGTGCCATTTGTATTAAATTCGGTTGCAATTTCTGTGTTTCATCGTCAATAAGAAGGTCCAAGGGATACAGTATACCTTAAGGGAAGCATCGGAATATAAACCTGGACCCACAGGAGAGGATCAAATCATAGTATGTTAGAGTGTCAGTCCTCTTTTACTTAAGTCGGCATTGTGCCTTTTGTATTAAATTCGAATGCAATTTCTGTGTTTAATCGTCAATAAGAAGGTCCAAGGGATACAGTAAACCTGAAGTGAAGCATCGGAATCTAAAACTGGACTCACAGGAGAGATACAAATCATAGAAAGTTAGACTGTCAGCCGTCTTGTACTTACGTCGGCATTGTGCCTTTTGTATTAAATTCGGATGCAAATTCGGTGTTTCATCGTCAATAAGAAGGTCCAAGGGATACAGTAAACCTGTAGTGAAGCATCGGAATCTAAAATTGGACTCACAGGAGGGGTTCAGATCATAGAAAGTGAGAGTGTCAGTCCTCTTATACTTAAGACGGCATTCTGCCATTTGTATTAAATTCGGTTGCAATTTCTGTGTTTCATCGTCAATAAGAAGGTCCAAGGGATACAGTATACCTTAAGGGAAGCATCGGAATATAAAACTGGACCCACAGGAGAGGATCTAATCATAGTATGTTAGAGTGTCAGTCCTCTTTTACTTAAGTCGGCATTGTGCCTTTTGTATTAAATTCGGATGCAATTTCTGTGTTTAATCGTCAATAAGAAGGTCCAACTGATACAGTAAACCTGAAGTGAAGCATCGGAATCTAAAACTGGACTTACAGGAGAGGTTCAAATCATAGAAAGTTAGAGTGTCAGTCCTCTCTTACTTAAGTCGGCATTGTGCCTTTTGTATTAAATTCCGATGCAATTTCTGTGTTTCATCGTCAATAAGAAGGTCCAAGGGATACAGTAAACCTGAAGTGAAGCATCGGTATCTAAAACTGGTCTCAAAGGGGAGGTTCAAATCATAGAAAGTTGGAGTGTCAGTCCTCTTGTACTTAAGTCGGCATTGTGAATTTTGAATTTTATTCCGATGCAATTTCTGTGTTTCATCGTCAACAACAAGGTGCAAGGTATACAGTAAACCTGAAGTGAAGCATCGGAATCTAAAACTGGACTCACAGGAGAGGTTCAAATCATAGAAAGTGAGAGTGTCAGTCCTCTTGTAATCAAGTCGGCATTATGCCATTTGTATTAAATTCGGATGCAATTTCTGTGTTTCATGGTCAATAAGAAGGTGCAAGGTATACAGTAAACCTGAAGTGAAGCAGCGGAATCTAAAACTGGACTCACAGGAAAAGTTCAAATCATAGACAGTTAGAGACTCACTCCTCTTGTACTTAAGTCGGCATTGTGCCTTTTGTATTAAATTCTGATGCAATTTCTGTGTTTCATCGTCAATATGAAGGTGCAAATTATACAGTATACCTGAAGTGAAGCATCGGAATCTAAAACTGGACTCACAGGTGAGGTTCAAATCATAGAAAGTGAGAGTGTGAGTCCTCTTGTAATTAAGTCGGCAATATGTCATTTGTATTAAATTCGGATGCAATTTCTGTGTTTCATCTTCAATAAGAAGGTCCAAGGGATACAGTAAACCTGAAGTGAAGCATCAGAATCTAAAACTGGACTCACAGCAGAGGTTCAAATCATAGAGAGTGTCAGTCCTCTTGTACTTAAGTCGGCATTGTGCCTTATGTATTAAATTCCGATGCAATTTCTGTGTTTCATCGTCAATAAGAAGGTGCAAGATATACTGTAAACCTGTAGTGAAGCATCGGAATCTAAAACTGGACCCACAGGAGAGGATCAAATCATAGTATGTTAGAGTGTCAGACCTCTTTTACTTAAGTCGGCATTGTGCCTTTTGTATTAAATTCGGATGCAATTTCTGTGTTTCATCGTCAATAAGAAGGTCCAAGGGATACAGTAAACCTGAAGTGAAGCATCGGAATGTAAAACTGGACTCACAGGAAATGTCCAAATCATAGAAACTTAGAGTGTCAGCCCTCTTGTACTTAAGTCGGCATTGTGCCTTTTGTATTAAATTCGGATGCAATTTCTGTGTTTCATCGTCAATAAGAAGATCCAAGGTATACAGTAAACCTGAAGTGAAGCATCGGAATCTAAAACTGGTCTCACAGGAGAAGTTCAAATCATGGAAAGTGAGAGTGTCAGTCCTCTTGTACCTAAGTCACCATTGTGCCTTTTGTATTAAATTCGGATGTACTTTCTGTGTTTCATCGTCAATAAGAAGGTCCAAGGGATACAGTAAACCTGAAGTGAAGCATCGGAATCTAAAACTGGACTCACAGGAGAGGTTTATATCATAGAAAATTAGAGTGTCAGTCCACTTGTACTTAAGTCGGCATTGTTCCTTTTGAATTTAATTCCGATGCAATTTCTGTGTTCCATCGTCAATAAGAAGGTGCAAGGTATACAGTAAACAGGAAGTGAAGCATCGGAATCTAAAACTGGACTCACAGGAGAGGTTTAAATCATAGAAAGTGAGAGTGTCAGCCCTCTTGTACTTAAGTCGGCATTGTGCAATTTGTATTAAATCGGATGCAATTTCTGTGTTTCATCGTCAATAAGAAGGTCCAAGGGATACAGTAAACCTGAAGTGAGGCATCGGAATGTAAAACTGGACTCACAGGAGTAGTTCAAATCGTAGAAAGTGAGAATGTCAGTCCTCTTGTACTTAAGTCGGCATTGTGCCTTTTGAATTTTATTCCGATGCAATTTCTGTGTTTCATCGTCAATAAGAAGGTGCAAGGTATACAGCAAACCTGAAGTGAAGCTTCGGAATCTACAACTGGACTCACAGGAGAGGTTCAAATCATGGAAAGTGAGAGTGTCAGTCCTCTTGTACTTAAGTCGCCATTGTGCCTTTTGTATTAAATTCGGATGCAATTTCTGTGTTTCATCGTCAATAAGAAGGTCCAAGGTATACAGTAAACCTGAAGTGAAGCATCGGAATCTAAAACTGGTCTCACAGGAGATGTTCAAATCATGGAAAGTGAGAGTGTCAGTCCTCTTGTACTTAAGTCGCCAATGTGCCTTTTGTATTAAATTCGGATGCAATTTCAGTGTTTTATCGTTAATAAGAAGGTCCAAGGGATACAGTAAACCTGAAGTGAAGCATCGGAATCTAAAACTGGACTCACAGGAGAGGTTCAAATCATAGAATGTGAGAGTGTCAGTCCCCTTACAAAGAAGTCGGCATTATGCCATTTGTATTAAATTCGGATGCAATTTCTGTGTTTCATCGTCAATAAGAAGGTCCAAGGGATACAGTAAACCTGAAGTGAAGCATCGGAATCTAAAACTGGACTCACAGGAGATGTCCAAATCATAGAAACTTAGAGTGTCAGCCCTCTTATACTTAAGTCGGCATTGTGCCTTTTGTATTTAATTCGGATGCAATTTCAGTGTTTCATCGTCAATAAGAAGGTCCAAGGGATACAGTAAACCTGTAGTGAAGCATCGGAATCTAAAACTGGACTCACAGGAGAGGTTCAAATCATAGAAAGTGAGAGTGTCAGTCCTGTTGTACTTAAGACGGCATTGTGCCAATTGTATTAAATTCGGATGCAATTTCTGTGTTTCATCGTCTATAAGAAGGTCCAAGGGATACAGTAAACCTGAAGTGAAGCATCGGAATGCAAAACTGGACTCACAGGAGATATTCAAATCATAGAAACTTAGAGTGTCACTCCTCTTGTATTTAAGTCGGTATTGTGCCTTTTGTATTAAATTCGGATGCAATTTCTTTGTTTCATTGTCAATAAGAAGGTCCAAGGGATAGAGTATACCTTAAGGAAAGCATCAGAATCTAAAACTGGACCCACAGGAGAGGATCAAATCATAGAATGTGAGAGTGTCAGTCCTCTTGTAATGAAGTCGGCATTTTGTCATTTGTATTAAAGTCGGATGCAATTTCTGTGTTTCATCGTCAATAAGAAGGTGCAAGGTATACAGTAAACCTGAAGTGTAGCATCGGAATCTAAAACTGGTCTCACAGGAGAGGTTCATATCATGGAGAGTGAGAGTGTCAGTCCTCTTGTACTTAAGTCGCCATTGTGCCTTTTGTATTAAATTCGGATGCAATTTCTGTGTTTCAACGTCAATAAGAAGGTCCAAGGTATACAGTAAACCTGAAGTGAAGCATCGGAATCTAAAACTGGTCTCACAGGAGAAGTTCAAATCATGGGAAGTGAGAGTTTCAGTCCTCTTGTACCTAAGTCGCCATTGTGCCTTTTGTATTAAATTCGGATGCAATTTCTGTGTTTCATCGCCAATACGAAGGTCCAAGGGATACAGTAAACCTGAAGTGAAGCATCGGAAACTAAAACTGCACTCACAGGAGAGGTTCAAATCATAGAATGTGAGAGTGTCAGTCCTCTTGTAATGAAGTCGGCATTATGCCATTTGTATTAAATTCGGATGCAATTTCTGTGTTTCATCGTCAATAAGAAGGTCCAAGGGATACAGTAAACCTGAAGTGAAGCATCGGAATGTAAAACTGGACTCACAGGAAATGTCCAAATCATAGAAACTTAGAGTGTCAGCCCTCTTGTACTTAAGTCGGCATTGTGCCTTTTGTATTAAATTCGGATGCAATTTCTGTGTTTCATCGTCAATAAGAAGATCCAAGGTATACAGTAAACCTGAAGTGAAGCATCGGAATCTAAAACTGGTCTCACAGGAGAAGTTCAAATCATGGAAAGTGAGAGTGTCAGTCCTCTTGTACCTAAGTCACCATTGTGCCTTTTGTATTAAATTCGGATGTACTTTCTGTGTTTCATCGTCAATAAGAAGGTCCAAGGGATACAGTAAACCTGAAGTGAAGCATCGGAATCAAAAACTGGACTCACAGGAGAGGTTCAAATCATGGAAAGTGAGAGTGTCAGTCCTCTTGTACTTAAGTCGCCATTGTGCCTTTTGTATTAAATACGGATGCAATTTCTGTGTTTCATCGTCAATAAGAAGGTCCAAGGTATACAGTAAACCTGAAGTGAAGCATCGGAATCTAAAACTGGTCTCACAGGAGATGTTCAAATCATGGAAAGTGAGAGTGTCAGTCCTCTTGTACTTAAGTCGCCATTGTGCCTTTTGTATTAAATTCGGATGCAATTTCAGTGTTTTATCGTTAATAAGAAGGTCCAAGGGATACAGTAAACCTGAAGTGAAGCATCGGAATCTAAAACTGGACTCACAGGAGAGGTTCAAATCATAGAATGTGAGAGTGTCAGTCCTCTTGCAAAGAAGTCGGCATTATGCCATTTGTATTAAATTCGGATGCAATTTCTGTGTTTCATCGTCAATAAGAAGGTCCAATGGATACAGTAAACCTGAAGTGAAGCATCGGAATCTAAAACTGGACTCACAGGAGATGTCCAAATCATAGAAACTTAGAGTGTCAGCCCTCTTGTACTTAAGTCGGCATTGTGCCTTTTGTATTAAATTCGGATGCAATTTCTGTGTTTCATCGTCAATAAGAAGGTCCAAGGGATACAGTAAACCTGTAGTGAAGCATCGGAATCTAAAACTGGACTCACAGGAGAGGTTCAAATCATAGAAAGTGAGAGTGTCAGTCCTGTTGTACTTAAGACGGCATTGTGCCAATTGTATTAAATTCGGATGCAATTTCTGTGTTTCATCGTCTATAAGAAGGTCCAAGGGATACAGTAAACCTGAAGTGAAGCATCGGAATGCAAAACTGGACTCACAGGAGATATTCAAATCATAGAAACTTAGAGTGTCACTCCTCTTGTACTTAAGTCGGTATTGTGCCTTTTGTATTAAATTCGGATGCAATTTCTGTGTTTCATTGTCAATAAGAAGGTCCAAGGGATAGAGTATACCTTAAGGAAAGCATCAGAATCTAAAACTGGACCCACAGGAGAGGATCAACTCATAGAATGTGAGAGTGTCAGTCCTCTTGTAATGAAGTCGGCATTATGTCATTTGTATTAAAGTCGGATGCAATTTCTGTGTTTCATCGTCAATAAGAAGGTGCAAGGTATACAGTAAACCTGAAGTGTAGCATCGGAATCTAAAACTGGTCTCACAGGAGAGGTTCAAATCATGGAGAGTGAGAGTGTCAGTCCTCTTGTACTTAAGTCGCCATTGTGCCTTTTGTATTAAATTCGGATGCAATTTCTGTGTTTCATCGTCAATAAGAAGGTCCAAGGCATACAGTAAACCTGAAGTGAACCATCGGAATCTAAAACTGGTCTCACAGGAGAAGTCAAATCATGGAAAGTGAGAGTGTCAGTCCTCTTGTACCTAAGTCGCCATTGTGCCTTTTGTATTAAATTCGGATGCAATTTCTGTGTTTCATCGTCAATAAGAAGGTCCAAGGGATACAGTAAACCTGAAGTGAAGCATCGGAATCTAAAACTGGACTCACAGGAGAGGTTCAAATCATAGAATGTGAGAGAGTCAGTCCTCTTGTAATGAAGTCGGCATTATGCCATTTGTATTAAATTCGGATGCAATTTCTGTGTTTCATCGTCAATAAGAAGTTGCAAGGTATACAGTAAAGCTGAAGTGAAGCATCGGAATCTAAAACTGGACTCACAGCAGAGGTTCAAATCATAGAATGTGAGAGTGTCAGTCCTCTTGTAATGAAGTCGGCATTATGCCATTTGTATGAAATTCGGATGCAATTTCTGTGTTTCAACGTCAATAAGAAGGTCCAAGGGATACAGTAAACCTGAAGAGAAGCATCGGAAACTAAAAGTGGACTCACAGGAGATGTCCAAATCATAGAAACTTAGAGTGTCAGCCCTCTTGTACTTAAGTCGGCATTGTGTCTTTTGTATTAAATTCGGATGCAATTTCTGTGTTTCATCGTCAACAAGAAGGTCCAAGGGATACAGTAAACCTGTAGTGAAGCATCGGAATCTAAAACTGGACTCACAGGAGAGGTTCAAATCATAGAAAGTAAGAGTGTCAGTCCTGTTGTACTTAAGACGGCATTGTGCCATTTGTATTAAATTCGGATGCAATTTCTGTGTTTCATCGTCTATAAGAAGGTCCAAGGGATACAGTAAACCTGAAGTGAAGCATAGGAATCTAAAACTGGACTCACAGGAGAGGTTCAATTCATGGAAATTGAGGGTGTCAGTCTTCTTGTGCTTAAGTCGCCATTGTGCCTTTTGTATTAAATTCGGATGCAATTTCTGTGTTTCATCGTCAATAAGAAGGTCCAAGGGATACAGTAAACCTGTAGTGAAGCATCGGAATCCAAAACTGGACTCACAGGAGATATTCAAATCATAGAAAGTTAGAGTGGCACTCCTCTTGTACTTAAGTCGGTATTGTGCCTTTTGTATTAAATTCGGATGCAATTTCTGTGTTTAATCGTCAATAAGAAGGTGCAAGGTATACAGTAAAAATGAAGTGAAGCATCGGAATCTAAAACTGGACTCTCAGGAGAGGTTCAAATCATAGAAAGTTAGACTGTCAGCCGTCTTGTACTTAAGTCGGCATTGTGCCTTTTGTATTAAATTCGGATGCAAACTCTGTGTTTCATCGTCAATAAGAAGGTCCAAGGGATACAGTAAACCAGTAGTGAAGCATCGGAACCTAAAACTGGACTCACAGGAGGGGTTCAAATCATAGAAAGTGAGAGTGTCAGTCCTCTTATACTTAAGACGGCATTGTGCCATTTGTATTAAATTCGGTTGCAATTTCTGTGTTTCATCGTCAATAAGAAGGTCCAAGGGATACAGTATACCTTAAGGGAAGCATCGGAATATAAACCTGGACCCACAGGAGAGGATCTAATCATAGTATGTTAGAGTGTCAGTCCTCTTTTACTTAAGTCGCCATTGTGCCTTTTGTATAAAATTCGGATGCAATTTCTGTGTTTAATCGTCAATAAGAAGGTCCAAGGGATACAGTAAACCTGAAGTGAAGCATCGGAATCTAAAACTGGACTCACAGGAGAGGTACAAATCATAGAAAGTTAGACTGTCAGCCGTCTTGTACTTAAGTCGGCATTGTGCCTTTTGTATTAAATTCGGATGCAAATTCTGTGTTTCATCGTCAATAAGAAGGTCCAAGGGATACAGTAAACCTGTAGTGAAGCATCGGAATCTAAAAATGGACTCTCAGGAGGGGTTCAAATCATAGAAAGTGAGAGTGTCAGTCCTCTTATACTTAAGACGGCATTCTGCCATTTGTATTAAATTCGGTTGCAATTTCCGTGTTTCATCGTCAATAAGAAGGTCCAAGGGATACAGTATACCTTAAGGGAAGCATCGGAATATAAAACTGGACCCACAGGAGAGGATCAAATCATAGTATGTTAGAGTGTCAGCCGTCTTGTACTTAAGTCGGCATTGTGCTTTTTGTATTAAATTCGGATGCAAACTCTGTGTTTCATCGTCAATAAGAAGGTCCAAGGGATACAGTAAACCAGTAGTGAAGCATCGGAACCTAAAACTGGACTCACAGGAGGGGTTCAAATCATAGAAAGTGAGAGTGTCAGTCCTCTTATACTTAAGACGGCATTGTGCCATTTGTATTAAATTCGGTTGCAATTTCTGTGTTTCATCGTCAATAAGAAGGTCCAAGGGATACAGTATACCTTAAGGGAAGCATCGGAATATAAACCTGGACCCACAGGAGAGGATCAAATCATAGTATGTTAGAGTGTCAGTCCTCTTTTACTTAAGTCGGCATTGTGCCTTTTGTATTAAATTCGAATGCAATTTCTGTGTTTAATCGTCAATAAGAAGGTCCAAGGGATACAGTAAACCTGAAGTGAAGCATCGGAATCTAAAACTGGACTCACAGGAGAGGTACAAATCATAGAAAGTTAGACTGTCAGCCGTCTTGTACTTACGTCGGCATTGTGCCTTTTGTATTAAATTCGGATGCAAATTCTGTGTTTCATCGTCAATAAGAAGGTCCAAGGGATACAGTAAACCTGTAGTGAAGCATCGGAATCTAAAATTGGACTCACAGGAGGGGTTCAGATCATAGAAAGTGAGAGTGTCAGTCCTCTTATACTTAAGACGGCATTCTGCCATTTGTATTAAATTCGGTTGCAATTTCTGTGTTTCATCGTCAATAAGAAGGTCCAAGGGATACAGTAAACCTGAAGTGAAGCATCGGAATCTAAAACTGGACTCACAGGTGAGGTTCAAATCATAGAAAGTGAGAGTGTGAGTCCTCTTGTAATTAAGTCGGCAATATGTCATTTGTATTAAATTCGGATGCAATTTCTGTGTTTCATCTTCAATAAGAAGGTCCAAGGGATACAGTAAACCTGAAGTGAAGCATCAGAATCTAAAACTGGACTCACAGCAGAGGTTCAAATCATAGAGAGTGTCAGTCCTCTTGTACTTAAGTCGGCATTGTGCCTTATGTATTAAATTCCGATGCAATTTCTGTGTTTCATCGTCAATAAGAAGGTGCAAGATATACTGTAAACCTGTAGTGAAGCATCGGAATCTAAAACTGGACCCACAGGAGAGGATCAAATCATAGTATGTTAGAGTGTCAGACCTCTTTTACTTAAGTCGGCATTGTGCCTTTTGTATTAAATTCGGATGCAATTTCTGTGTTTCATCGTCTATAAGAAGGTCCAAGGGATACAGTAAACCTGAAGTGAAGCATAGGAATCTAAAACTGGACTCACAGGAGAGGTTCAATTCATGGAAATTGAGGGTGTCAGTCTTCTTGTGCTTAAGTCGCCATTGTGCCTTTTGTATTAAATTCGGATGCAATATCTGTGTTTCATCGTCAATAAGAAGGTCCAAGGGATACAGTAAACCTGTAGTGAAGCATCGGAATCCAAAACTGGACTCACAGGAGATATTCAAATCATAGAAAGTTTGAGTGGCACTCCTCTTGTACTTAAGTCGGTATTGTGCCTTTTGTATTAAATTCGGATGCAATTTCTGTGTTTAATCGTCAATAAGAAGGTGCAAGGTATACAGTAAAAATGAAGTGAAGCATCGGAATCTAAAACTGGACTCTCAGGAGAGGTTCAAATCATAGAAAGTTAGACTGTCAGCCGTCTTGTACTTAAGTCGGCATTGTGCCTTTTGTATTAAATTCGGATGCAAACTCTGTGTTTCATCGTCAATAAGAAGGTCCAAGGGATACAGTAAACCAGTAGTGAAGCATCGGAACCTAAAACTGGACTCACAGGAGGGGTTCAAATCATAGAAAGTGAGAGTGTCAGTCCTCTTATACTTAAGACGGCATTGTGCCATTTGTATTAAATTCGGTTGCAATTTCTGTGTTTCATCGTCAATAAGAAGGTCCAAGGGATACAGTATACCTTAAGGGAAGCATCGGAATATAAACCTGGACCCACAGGAGAGGATCTAATCATAGTATGTTAGAGTGTCAGTCCTCTTTTACTTAAGTCGCCATTGTGCCTTTTGTATAAAATTCGGATGCAATTTCTGTGTTTAATCGTCAATAAGAAGGTCCAAGGGATACAGTAAACCTGAAGTGAAGCATCGGAATCTAAAACTGGACTCACAGGAGAGGTACAAATCATAGAAAGTTAGACTGTCAGCCGTCTTGTACTTAAGTCGGCATTGTGCCTTTTGTATTAAATTCGGATGCAAATTCTGTGTTTCATCGTCAATAAGAAGGTCCAAGGGATACAGTAAACCTGTAGTGAAGCATCGGAATCTAAAAATGGACTCTCAGGAGGGGTTCAAATCATAGAAAGTGAGAGTGTCAGTCCTCTTATACTTAAGACGGCATTCTGCCATTTGTATTAAATTCGGTTGCAATTTCCGTGTTTCATCGTCAATAAGAAGGTCCAAGGGATACAGTATACCTTAAGGGAAGCATCGGAATATAAAACTGGACCCACAGGAGAGGATCAAATCATAGTATGTTAGAGTGTCAGCCGTCTTGTACTTAAGTCGGCATTGTGCTTTTTGTATTAAATTCGGATGCAAACTCTGTGTTTCATCGTCAATAAGAAGGTCCAAGGGATACAGTAAACCAGTAGTGAAGCATCGGAACCTAAAACTGGACTCACAGGAGGGGTTCAAATCATAGAAAGTGAGAGTGTCAGTCCTCTTATACTTAAGACGGCATTGTGCCATTTGTATTAAATTCGGTTGCAATTTCTGTGTTTCATCGTCAATAAGAAGGTCCAAGGGATACAGTATACCTTAAGGGAAGCATCGGAATATAAACCTGGACCCACAGGAGAGGATCAAATCATAGTATGTTAGAGTGTCAGTCCTCTTTTACTTAAGTCGGCATTGTGCCTTTTGTATTAAATTCGAATGCAATTTCTGTGCTTAATCGTCAATAAGAAGGTCCAAGGGATACAGTAAACCTGAAGTGAAGCATCGGAATCTAAAACTGGACTCACAGGAGAGGTACAAATCATAGAAAGTTAGACTGTCAGCCGTCTTGTACTTACGTCGGCATTGTGCCTTTTGTATTAAATTCGGATGCAAATTCTGTGTTTCATCGTCAATAAGAAGGTCCAAGGGATACAGTAAACCTGTAGTGAAGCATCGGAATCTAAAATTGGACTCACAGGAGGGGTTCAGATCATAGAAAGTGAGAGTGTCAGTCCTCTTATACTTAAGACGGCATTCTGCCATTTGTATTAAATTCGGTTGCAATTTCTGTGTTTCATCGTCAATAAGAAGGTCCAAGGGATACAGTATACCTTAAGGGAAGCATCGGAATATAAAACTGGACCCACAGGAGAGGATCTAATCATAGTATGTTAGAGTGTCAGTCCTCTTTTACTTAAGTCGGCATTGTGCCTTTTGTATTAAATTCGGATGCAATTTCTGTGTTTAATCGTCAATAAGAAGGTCCAACTGATACAGTAAACCTGAAGTGAAGCATCGGAATCTAAAACTGGACTTACAGGAGAGGTTCAAATCATAGAAAGTTAGAGTGTCTGTCCTCTCTTACTTAAGTCGGCATTGTGCCTTTTGTATTAAATTCCGATGCAATTTCTGTGTTTCATCGTCAATAAGAAGGTCCAAGGGATACAGTAAACCTGAAGTGAAGCATCGGTATCTAAAACTGGTCTCAAAGGGGAGGTTCAAATCATAGAAAGTTGGAGTGTCAGTCCTCTTGTACTTAAGTCGGCATTGTGAATTTTGAATTTTATTCCGATGCAATTTCTGTGTTTCATCGTCAACAACAAGGTGCAAGGTATACAGTAAACCTGAAGTGAAGCATCGGAATCTAAAACTGGACTCACAGGAGAGGTTCAAATCATAGAAAGTGAGAGTGTCAGTCCTCTTGTAATCAAGTCGGCATTATGCCATTTGTATTAAATTCGGATGCAATTTCTGTGTTTCATGGTCAATAAGAAGGTGCAAGGTATACAGTAAACCTGAAGTGAGGCAGCGGAATCTAAAACTGGACTCACAGGAAAAGTTCAAATCATAGACAGTTAGAGACTCACTCCTCTTGTACTTAAGTCGGCATTGTGCCTTTTGTATTAAATTCTGATGCAATTTCTGTGTTTCATCGTCAATATGAAGGTGCAAATTATACAGTATACCTGAAGTGAAGCATCGGAATCTAAAACTGGACTCACAGGTGAGGTTCAAATCATAGAAAGTGAGAGTGTGAGTCCTCTTGTAATTAAGTCGGCAATATGTCATTTGTATTAAATTCGGATGCAATTTCTGTGTTTCATCTTCAATATGAAGGTCCAAGGGATACAGTAAACCTGAAGTGAAGCATCAGAATCTAAAACTGGACTCACAGCAGAGGTTCAAATCATAGAGAGTGTCAGTCCTCTTGTACTTAAGTCGGCATTGTGCCTTATGTATTAAATTCCGATGCAATTTCTGTGTTTCATCGTCAATAAGAAGGTGCAAGATATACTGTAAACCTGTAGTGAAGCATCGGAATCTAAAACTGGACCCACAGGAGAGGATCAAATCATAGTATGTTAGAGTGTCAGACCTCTTTTACTTAAGTCGGCATTGTGCCTTTTGTATTAAATTCGGATGCAATTTCTGTGTTTCATCATCAATAAGAAGGTCCAAGGGATACAGTAAACCTGAAGTGAAGCATCGGAATCTAAAACTGGACTCACAGGAGAGGTACAAATCATAGAAACTTAGACAGTCAGCCGTCTTGTACTTAAGTCGCCATTGTGCCTTTGGATTAAATTCGGATGCAAACTCTGTGTTTCATCGTCAATAAGAAGGTCCAAGAGATACAGTAAACCTGTAGTGAAGCATCGGAATCTAAAAGTGGACTCACAGGAGGGGTTCAAATCATAGAAAGTGAGAGTGTCAGTCCTCTTATACTTAAGACGGCATTGTGCCATTTGTATTAAATTCGGTTGCAATTTCTGTGTTTCATCGTCAATAAGAAGGTCCAAGGGATACAGTATACCTTAAGGGAAGCATCGGAATATAAAACTGGACCCACAGGGGAGGATCAAATCATAGAATGTTAGAGTGTCAGTCCTCTTTTACTTAAGTCGGCATTGTGCCTTTTGTATTAAATTCGGATGCAATTTCTGTGTTTAATCGTCAATAAGAAGGTCAGAGGGATACAGTAAACCTGAAGTGAAGCATCGGAATCTAAAACTGGACTCACAGGAGGGGTTCAAATCATAGAAAGTTAGAGTGTCAGTCCTATTTTACTTAAGTCGGCATTGTGCCTTTTGTATTAAATTCCGATGCAATTTCTGTGTTTCATCGTCAATAAGAAGGTCCAAGGGATACAGTAAACCTGAAGTGAAGCAACGGAATCTAAAACAGGAATCAAAATAGAGGTTCAGATCATAGAAAGTTGGAGTGTCAGTCCTCTTGTACTTAAGTCGGCATTGTGCATTTTGAATTTAATTCCGATGCAATTTCTGTGTCTCATCGTCAACAACAAGGTGCAAGGTATACAGTAAACCTGAAGTGAAGCATCGGAATCTAAAACTGGACTCACAGGAGAGGTTCAAATCATAGAAAGTGAGAGTGTCAGTCCTCTTGTACTTAAGTCGGCATTGCGCCATTTGTATTAAATTCGGATGCAATTTCTGTGTTTCATCGTCAATAAGAAGGTCCAAGGGATACAGTAAACCTGAAGTGAAGTATCGGAATCTAAAACTGGACTCACAGGAGAGGTTCAAATCATAGAAAGTGAGAGTGTCAGTCCTCTTGTACTCAAGTCGGCATTGTGCCATTTGTATTAAATTCCGATGCAATTTCTGTGTCTCATCGTCAATAAGAAGCTGCAAGGTATACAGTAAACCTAAAGTGAAGCATCGGAAACTAAAACTGGACTCACAGGAGAGGTTCAAATCACAGAAAGTGAGAGTGTCAGTCCTCTTGTACTTAAGTCGGCATTGTGCCATTTGTATTAAATTCGGTTGCAATTTCTGTGTTTCATCGTCAATACGAAGGTCAAAGGGATACAGTAAACCTGAAGTGAAGCATCGGAATCTAAAACTGGACTCACAGGAGGGGTTCAAATTATAGAAAGTGAGAGTGTCAGACCTCTTGTAATTAAGTCGACATTATGCCATTTGTATTAAATTCGGATGCAATTTCTGTGCTTCATCGTCAATAAGAAGGTGCAAGGTATACAGTAAAAATGAAGTGAAGCATCGGAATCTAAAACTGGACTCACAGGAGAGGTTCAAATCATAGAAAGTTAGACTGTCAGCCGTCTTGTACTTAAGTCGGCATTGTGCCTTTTGTATTAAATTCGGATGCAAACTCTGTGTTTCATCGTCAATAAGAAGGTCCAAGGGATACAGTAAACCTGTAGTGAAGCATCGGAACCTAAAACTGGACTCACAGGAGGGGTTCAAATCATAGATAGTGAGAGTGTCAGTCCTCTTATACTTAAGACGGCATTGTGCCATTTGTATTAAATTCGGTTGCAATTTCTGTGTTTCATCGTCAATAAGAAGGTCCAAGGGATACAGTATACCTTAAGGGAAGCATCGGAATATAAAACTGGACCCACAGGAGAGGATCAAATCATAGTATGTTAGAGTGTCAGTCCTCTTTTACTTAAGTCGGCATTGTGCCTTTTGTATTAAATTCGGATGCAATTTCTGTGTTTAATCGTCAATAAGAAGGTCCAAGGGATACAGTAAACCTGAAGTGAAGCATCGGAATCTAAAACTGGACTCACAGGAGAGGTACAAATCATAGAAAGTTAGACTGTCAGCCGTCTTGTACTTAAGTCGGCATTGTGCCTTTTGTATTAAATTCGGATGCAAATTCTGTGTTTCATCGTCAATAAGAAGGTCCAAGGGATACAGTAAACCTGTAGTGAAGCATCGGAATCTAAAACTGGACTCACAGGAGGGGTTCAAATCATAGAAAGTGAGAGTGTCAGTCCTCTTATACTTAAGACGGCATTCTGCCATTTGTATTAAATTCGGTTGCAATTTCTGTGTTTCATCGTCAATAAGAAGGTCCAAGGGATACAGTATACCTTAAGGGAAGCATCGGAATATAAAACTGGACCCACAGGATTGGATCAAATCATAGTATGTTAGAGTGTCAGTCCTCTTTTACTTAAGTCGGCATTGTGCCTTTTGTATTAAATTCGGATGCAATTTCTGTGTTTAATCGTCAATAAGAAGGTCCAAGGGATACAGTAAACCTGAAGTGAAGCATTGGAATCTAAAACTGGACTTACAGGAGAGGTTCAAATCATAGAAAGTTAGAGTGTCAGTCCTCTCTTACTTAAGTCGGCATTGTGCCTTTTGTATTAAATTCCGATGCAATTTCTGTGTTTCATCGTCAATAAGAAGGTCCAAGGGATACAGTAAACCTGAAGTGAAGCATCGGAATGTAAAACTGGTCTCAAAGGGGAGGTTCAAATCAAAGAAAGTTGGAGTGTCAGTCCTCTTGTACTTAAGTCGGCATTGTGAATTTTGAATTTTATTCCGATGCAATTTCTGTGTTTCATCGTCCACAACAAGGTGCAAGGTATACAGTAAACCTGATGTGAAGCATCGGAATCTAAAACTGGACTCACAGGAGAGGTTCACATCATAGAAAGTGAGAGGGTCAGTCCTCTTGTACTTAAGTCGGCATTGCGCCATTTGTATTACATTCGGATGCAATTTCTGTGTTTCATCGTCAATAAGAAGGTCCAAGGGATACAGTAAACGTGAAGTGATGCATCAGAATCTAAAACTGGACTCACAAGGAGAGGTTCAAATCATAGAATGTGAGAGGGTCAGTCCTCTTGTAACCAAGTCGGCATTATGCCATTTGTATTAAATTCGGATGCAATTTCTGTGTTTCATGTTCAATAAGAAGGTGCAAGGTATACAGTAAACCTGAAGTGAAGCAGCGGAATCTAAAACTGGACTCACAGGGGAAGTTCAAATCATAGACAGTTAGAGACTCTCTCCTCTTGTACTTAAGTCGGTATTGTGCCTTTTGTATTAAATTCGGATGCTATTTCTGTGTTTCATCGTCAATAAGAAGGACCAAGGGATAGAGTAAACCTGAAGTGAAGCATCGGAATCTAAACTGGACTCACAGGAGAGGTTTAAATCATAGAAAGTGAGAGTGTCAGTCCTCTTGTACTCAAGTCGGCATTGTGCCATTTGTATTAAATTCCGATGCAATTTCTGTGTCTCATCGTCAATAAGAAGCTGCAAGGTATACAGTAAACATAAAGTGAAGCATCGGAATCTATAACTGGACTCACAGGAGAAGTTCAAATCATTGAAAGTGAGAGTGTCAGTCCTCTTGTACTTAAGTCGGCATTGTTCCATTTGTATTAAATTCGGATGCAATTTCTGTGTTTCATCGTCAATAAGAAGGTCAAAGGGATACAGTAAACCTGAAGTGAAGCATCGGAATCTAAAACTGGACTCACAGGAGAGGCTCAAATTATAGAAAGTGAAAGTGTCAGACCTCTTGTAATTAAGTCGACATTATGCCATTTGTATTAAATTCGGATGCAATATCTGTGTTTCATCGTCAATATGAAGGTGCAAGGTATACAGTAAACCTGAAGTGAAGCATCGGAATCTAAAACTGGACTCACAGGAGAGGTTCAAATCATAGATAGTTAGAGTGTCAGTCCCCTTGTACTTAAGTCGGCATTGTGCGTTTTGAATTTAAGTCCGATGCAATTTCTCTGTTTCATCGTCAATAAGAAGGTGCAAGATATACAGTAAACCTGAAGTGAATCATCGGAATCTAAAACTGAACTCACAGGAGAGGTTCAAATCGTAGAAAGTGAGAGTGTCAGTCCTTTTGTACTTAAGTCGGCATTGTGCCATTTGTATTAAATTCAGATGCAATTTCTGTGTTTCATCGTCAATAAGAAGGTCCAAGGGATACAGTAAACCTGAAGTGAAGCATCGGAATCCTAAACTGGACTCACAGGAGAGGTTCAATTCATAGAGAGTTAGAGCGTTAGAGAGTCAGTCCTCTTTACTTAAGTCGGCATTGTGCCTTTTGTATTAAATTCTGATGCAATTTCTGTGTTTCATCGTCAATATGAAGGTGCAAATTATACAGTATACCTGAAGTGAAGCATCGGAATCTAAAACTGGACTCACAGGAGAGGATCAAATCATAGTATGTTAGAGTGTCAGTCCTCTTTTACTTAAGTCGGCATTGTGCCTTTTGTATTAAATTCGGATGCAATTTCTGTGTTTAATCGTCAATAAGAAGGTCCAACTGATACAGTAAACCTGTAGTGAAGCATCGGAATCTAAAAGTGGACTCACAGGAGGGGTTCAAATCATAGAAAGTGAGAGTGTCAGTCCTCTTATACTTAAGACGGCATTGTGCCATTTGTATTAAATTCGGTTGCAATTTCTGTGTTTCATCGTCAATAAGAAGGGCCAAGGGATACAGTATACCTTAAGGGAAGCATCGGAATATAAAACTGGACCCACAGGGGAGGATCAAATCATAGAATGTTAGAGTGTCAGTCCTTTTTTACTTAAGTCGGCATTGTGCCTTTTGTATTAAATTCGGATGCAATTTCTGTGTTTAATCGTCAATAAGAAGGTCAGAGGGATACAGTAAACCTGAAGTGAAGCATCGGAATCTAAAACTGGACTCACAGGAGGGGTTCAAATCATAGAAAGTTAGAGTGTCAGTCCTATTTTACTTAAGTCGGCATTGTGCCTTTTGTATTAAATTCCGATGCAATTTCTGTGTTTCATCGTCAATAAGAAGGTCCAAGGGATACAGTAAACCTGAAGTGAAGCAACGGAATCTAAAACAGGAATCAAAATAGAGGTTCAGATCATAGAAAGTTGGAGTGTCAGTCCTCTTGTACTTAAGTCGGCATTGTGCATTTTGAATTTAATTCCGATGCAATTTCTGTGTCTCATCGTCAACAACAAGGTGCAAGGTATACAGTAAACCTGAAGTGAAGCATCGGAATCTAAAACTGGACTCACATGTGAGGTTCAAATCATAGAAAGTGAGAGTGTCAGTCCTCTTGTACTTAAGTCGGCATTGCGCCATTTGTATTAAATTCGGATGCAATTTCTGTGTTTCATCGTCAATAAGAAGGTCCAAGGGATACAGTAAACCTGAAGTGAAGTATCGGAATCTAAAACTGGACTCACAGGAGAGGTTCAAATCATAGAAAGTGAGAGTGTCAGTCCTCTTGTACTCAAGTCGGCATTGTGCCATTTGTATTAAATTCCGATGCAATTTCTGTGTCTCATCGTCAATAAGAAGCTGCAAGGTATACAGTAAACCTAAAGTGAAGCATCGGAAACTAAAACTGGACTCACAGGAGAGGTTCAAATCACAGAAAGTGAGAGTGTCAGTCCTCTTGTACTTAAGTCGGCATTGTGCCATTTGTATTAAATTCGGTTGCAATTTCTGTGTTTCATCGTCAATACGAAGGTCAAAGGCATACAGTAAACCTGAAGTGAAGCATCGGAATCTAAAACTGGACTCACAGGAGGGGTTCAAATTATAGAAAGTGAGAGTGTCAGACCTCTTGTAATTAAGTCGACATTATGCCATTTGTATTAAATTCGGATGCAATTTCTGTGTTTCATCGTCAATAAGAAGGTGCAAGATATACAGTAAAAGTGAAGTGAAGCATCGGAATCTAAAACTGGACTCACAGGAGAGGTTCAAATCATAGAAAGTTAGACTGTCAGCCGTCTTGTACTTAAGTCGGCATTGTGCCTTTTGTATTAAATTCGGATGCAAACTCTGTGTTTCATCGTCAATAAGAAGGTCCAAGGGATACAGTAAACCTGTAGTGAAGCATCGGAACCTAAAACTGGACTCACAGGAGGGGTTCAAATCATAGAAAGTGAGAGTGTCAGTCCTCTTATACTTAAGACGGCATTGTGCCATTTGTATTAAATTCGGTTGCAATTTCTGTGTTTCATCGTCAATAAGAAGGTCCAAGGGATACAGTATACCTTAAGGGAAGCATCGGAATATAAAACTGGACCCACAGGAGAGGATCAAATCATAGTATGTTAGAGTGGCAGTCCTCTTTTACTTAAGTCGGCATTGTGCCTTTTGTATTAAATTCGGATGCAATTTCTGTGTTTAATCGTCAATAAGAAGGTCCAAGGGATACAGTAAACCTGAAGTGAAGCATCGGAATCTAAAACTGGACTCACAGGAGAGGTACAAATCATAGAAAGTTAGACTGTCAGCCGTCTTGTACTTAAGTCGGCATTGTGCCTTTTGTATTAAATTCGGATGCAAATTCTGTGTTTCATCGTCAATAAGAAGGTCCAAGGGATACAGTAAACCTGTAGTGAAGCATCGGAATCTAAAACTGGACTCACAGGAGGGGTTCAAATCATAGAAAGTGAGAGTGTCAGGCCTCTTATACTTAAGACGGCATACTGCCATTTGTATTAAATTCGGTTGCAATTTCTGTTACATCGTCAATAAGAAGGTCCAAGGAATACAGTATACCTTAAGGGAAGCATCGGAATATAAAACTGGACCCACAGGAGAGGATCAAATCATAGTATGTTAGAGTGTCAGTCCTCATTTACTTAAGTCGGCATTGTGCCTTTTGTATTAAATTCGGATGCAATTTCTGTGTTTAATCGTCAATAAGAAGGTCCAAGGGATACAGTAAACCTGAAGTGAAGCATTGGAATCTAAAACTGGACTTACAGGAGACGTTCAAATCATAGAAAGTTAGAGTGTCAGTCCTCTCTTACTTAAGTCGGCATTGTGCCTTTTGTATTAAATTCCGATGCAATTTCTGTGTTTCATCGTCAATAAGAAGGTCCAAGGGATACAGTAAACCTGAAGTGAAGCATCGGAATCTAAAACTGGTCTCAAAGGGGAGGTTCAAATCAAAGAAAGTTGGAGTGTCAGTCCTCTTGTACTTAAGTCGGCATTGTGAATTTTGAATTTTATTCCGATGCAATTTCTGTGTTTCATCGTCAACAACAAGGTGCAAGGTATACAGTAAACCTGATGTGAAGCATCGGAATCTAAAACTGGACTCACAGGAGAGGTTCACATCATAGAAAGTGAGAGGGTCAGTCCTCTTGTACTCTAAGTCGGCATTGCGCCATTTGTATTACATTCGGATGCAATTTCTGTGTTTCATCGTCAATAAGAAGGTCCAAGGGATACAGTAAACCTGAAGTGATGCATCAGAATCTAAAACTGGACTCACAGGAGAGGTTCAAATCATAGAATGTGAGAGGGTCAGTCCTCTTGTAACCAAGTCGGCATTATGCCATTTGTATTAAATTCGGATGCAATTTCTGTGTTTCATGGTCAATAAGAAGTTGCAAGGTATACAGTAAACCTGAAGTGAAGCAGCGGAATCTAAAACTGGACTCACAGGGGAAGTTCAAATCATAGACAGTTAGAGACTCTCTCCTCTTGTACTTAAGTCGGTATTGTGCCTTTTGTATTAAATTCGGATGCTATTTCTGTGTTTCATCGTCAATAAGAAGGACCAAGGGATACAGTAAACCTGAAGTGAAGCATCGGAATCTAAAACTGGACTCACATGAGAGGTTCAAATCATAGAAAGTGAGAGTGTCAGTCCTCTTGTACTTAAGTCGGCATTGCGCCATTTGTATTAAATTCGGATGCAATATCTGTGTTTCATCGTCAATAAGAAGGTCCAAGGGATAGAGTAAACCTGAAGTGAAGCATCGGAATCTAAACTGGACTCACAGGAGAGGTTCAATTCATAGAAAGTGAGAGTGTCAGTCCTCTTGTACTCAAGTCGGCATTGTGCCATTTGTATTAAATTCCGATGCAATTTCTGTGTCTCATCGTCAATAAGAAGCTGCAAGGTATACAGTAAACATAAAGTGAAGCATCGGAATCTATAACTGGACTCACAGGAGAAGTTCAAATCATTGAAAGTGAGAGTGTCAGTCCTCTTGTACTTAAGTCGGCATTGTTCCATTTGTATTAAATTCGGATGCAATTTCTGTGTTTCATCGTCAATAAGAAGGTCAAAGGGATACAGTAAACCTGAAGTGAAGCATCGGAATCTAAAACTGGACTCACAGGAGAGGCTCAAATTATAGAAAGTGAAAGTGTCAGACCTCTTGTAATTAAGTCGACATTATGCCATTTGTATTAAATTCGGATGCAATATCTGTGTTTCATCGTCAATATGAAGGTGCAAGGTATACAGTAAACCTGAAGTGAAGCATCGGAATCTAAAACTGGACTCACAGGAGAGGTTCAAATCATAGAAAGTTAGAGTGTCAGTCCCCTTGTACTTAAGTCGGCATTGTGCGTTTTGAATCTAAGTCCGATGCAATTTCTCTGTTTCATCGTCAATAAGAAGGTGCAAGATATACAGTAAAGCTGAAGTGAATCATCGGAATCTAAAACTGAACTCACAGGAGAGGTTCAAATCGTAGAAAGTGAGAGTGTCAGTCCTTTTGTACTTAAGTCGGCATTGTGCCATTTGTATTAAATTCGGATGCAATTTCTGTGTTTCATCGTCAATAAGAAGGTCCAAGGGATACAGTAAACCTGATGTGAAGCATCGGAATCCTAAACTGGACTCACAGGAGAGGTTCAAATCATAGAGAGTTAGAGCGTTAGAGAGTCAGTCCTCTTTACTTAAGTCGGCATTGTGCCTTTTGTATTAAATTCTGATGCAATTTCTGTGTTTCATCGTCAATATGAAGGTGCAAATTATACAGTATACCTGAAGTGAAGCATCGGAATCTAAAACTGGACTCACAGGAGAGGTTCAAATCATAGAAAGTGAGAGTGTCAGTCCTCTTGTAATTAAGTCGGCAATATGCCATTTGTATTAAATTCGGATGCAATTTCTGTGTTTCATCTTCAATAAGAAGGTCCAAGGGATACAGTAAACCTGAAGTGAAGCATCAGAATCTAAAACTGGAGTCACAGCAGAGGTTCAAATCATAGAGAGTGTCAGTCCTCTTGTACTTAAGTCTGCATTGTGACTTTTGTATTAAATTCCGATGCAATTTCTGTGTTTCATCGTCAATAAGAAGGTGCAAGATATACAGTAAACCTGTAGTGAAGCATCGGAATCTAAAACTGGACCCACAGGAGAGGATCAAATCATAGTATGTTAGAGTGTCAGACCTCTTTTACTTAACTCGGCATTGTGCCTTTTGTATTAAATTCGGATGCAATTTCTGTGTTTAATCGTCAATAAGAAGGTCCAAGGGATACAGTAAACCTGAAGTGAAGCATCGGAATCTAAAACTGGACTCACAGGAGAGGTACAAATCATAGAAAGTTAGACTGTCAGCCGTCTTGTACTTAAGTCGGCATTGTGCCTTTTGTATTAAATTCGGATGCAAATTCTGTGTTTCATCGTCAATAAGAAGGTCCAAGGGATACAGTAAACCTGTAGTGAAGCATCGGAATCTAAAACTGGACTCACAGGAGGGGTTCAAATCATAGAAAGTGAGAGTGTCAGTCCTCTTATACTTAAGACGGCATTCTGCCATTTGTATTAAATTCGGTTGCAATTTCTGTGTTTCATCGTCAATAAGAAGGTCCAAGGGATACAGTATACCTTAAGTAAAGCATCGGAATATAAAACTGGACCCACAGGAGAGGATCAAATCATAGTATGTTAGAGTGTCAGTCCTCTTTTACTTAAGTCGGCATTGTGCCTTTTGTATTAAATTCGGATGCAATTTCTGTGTTTAATCGTCAATACGAATGTCCAAGGGATACAGTAAACCTGAAGTGAAGCATCGGAATCTAAAACTGGACTCACAGGAGAGGTTCAAATCATAGAAAGTTAGAGTGTCAGTCCTCTCTTACTTAAGTCGGGCCGGCCGAAGTGGCCGTGCGGTTAAAGGCGCTGCAGTCTGGAACCGCAAGACCGCTACGGTCGCAGGTTCGAATCCTGTCTCGGGCATGGATGTTTGTGATGTTCTTAGGTTAGTGAGGTTTAACTAGTTCTAAGTCCTAGGGGACTAATGACCTCAGCAGTTGAGTCCCATAGTGCTCAGAGCTATTTGAACTTAAGTCGGCATTGTGCCTTTTGTATTAAATTCCGATGCAATTTCTGTGTTTCATCGTCAATAAGAAGGTCCAAGGGATACAGTAAACCTGAAGTGAAGCATCGGAATCTAAAACTGGCCTCAAAGGGGAGATTCAAATCATAGAAAGTTGGAGTGTCAGTCCTCTTGTACTTAAGTCGGCATTGTGAATTTTGAATTTTATTCCGATGCTATTTCTGTGTTTTATCGTCAACAACAAGGTGCAAGGTATACAGTAAACCTGAAGTGAAGCATCGGAATCTAAAACTGGACTCACAGGAGAGGTTCAAATCATAGAAAGTGAGAGTGTCAGTCCTCTTGTACTTAAGTCGGCATTGCGCCATTTGTATTAAATTCGGATGCAATTTCTGTGTCTCTTCGTCAATAAGAAGGTCCAAGGGATACAGTAAACCTGAAGTGATGCATCAGAATCTAAAACTGGACTCACAGGAGAGGTTCAAATCATAGAATGTGAGAGGTTCAGTCCTCTTGTAATCAAGTCGGCATTATGCCATTTGTATTAAATTCGGATGCAATTTCTGTGTTTCTTGGTCAATAAGAAGGTGCAAGGTATACAGTAAACCTGAAGTGAAGCAGCGGAATCTAAAACTGGACTCACAGGAGAAGTTCAAATCATAGACAATTAGAGACTCCCTCCTCTTGTACTTAAGTCGGTATTGTGCCTTTTGTATTAAATTCGGATGCTATTTCTGTGTTTCATCGTCAATAAGAAGGACCAAGGGATACAGTAAACCTGAAGTGAAGCATCGGAATCTAAAACTGGACTCAGAGGAGAGGTTCACATCATAGAAAGTGAGAGTGTCAGTCCTCCTGTACTTAAGTCGGCATTGCGCCATTTGTATTAAATTCGGATGCAATTTCTGTGTTTCATCGTCAATAAGAATGTCCAAGGGATACAGTAAACCTGAAGTGAAGCATCGGAATCTAAAACTGGACTCACAGGAGAGGTTCAAATCATAGAGAGTGTCAGTCCTCTAGTACTTAAGTCGGCTTTGTGCCTTTTGTATTAAATTCCGATGCAATTTCTGTGTTTCATCGTCAATAAGAAGGTGCAAGATATACAGTAAACCTGTAGTGAAGCATCGGAATCTAAAACTGGACCCACAGGAGAGGATCAAATCATAATATGTCAGAGTGTCAGTCCTCCTTTACTTAAGTCGGCATTGTGCCTTTTGTATTAAATTCGGATGCAATTTCTGTGTTTCATGGTCAATAAGAAGGTGCAAGGTATACAGTAAACCTGAAGTGAAGCAGCGGAATCTAAAACTGGACTCACAGGAGAAGTTCAAATCATAGACAGTTAGAGACTCACTCCTCTTGTACTTAAGTCGGCATTGTGCCTTTTGTATTAAATTCGGATGCTATTTCTGTGTTTCATCGTCAATAAGAAGGACCTAGGGATACAGTAAACCTGAAGTGAAGCATCGGAATCCTAAACTGGACTCACAGGAGAGGTTCAAATCATAGAGAGTTAGAGCGTTAGAGTGTCAGTCCTCTTTACTTAAGTCGGCATTGTGCCTTTTGTATTAAATTCTGATCCAATTTCTGTGATTCGTCGTCAATATGAAGGTGCAAATTATACAGTATACCTGAAGTGAAGTATCGGAATCTAAAACTGGACTCACAGGAGAGGTTCAAATCATAGAAAGTGTGAGTGTCAGTCCTCTTGTAATTAAGTCGGCAATATGCCATTTGTATTAAATTCGGATGCAATTTCTGTGTTTCATCTTCAATAAGAATGTCCAAGGGATACAGTAAACCTGAAGTGAAGCATCAGAATCTAAAACTGGACTCACAGCATAGGTTCAAATCATAGAGAGTGTCAGTCCTCTTGTACTTAAGTCGGCATTGTGCCTTTTGTATTAACTTCCGATGCAATTTCTGTGTTTCATCGTTAATGAGATGCTGCAAGGTATACAGTAAACATGAAGTTTAAGCAACGGAATTTAAAACTGGACTCACAGGAGAGGTTCAAATCATAGAAAGTGAGAGTGTCAATCCTCTTGTACTTAAGTCTGGATTGTGCCATTTGTATTAAATTCGGATGCAATTTGTGTGTTTCATGATCAATAAGAAGGTCCAAGGGATACAGTAAACCTGTAGTGAAGCATCGGAATCTAAAACTGGACTCACAGGAGAGGTACAAATCATAGAATGTTAGACTGTCAGCCGTCTTGTACTTAAGTCGGCATTGTGCCTTTTGTATTAAATTCGGATGCAAATTCTGTGTTTCATCGTCAATAAGAAGGTCCAAGGGATACAGTAAACCTGTAGTGAAGCATCGGAATCTAAAACTGGACTCACATTAGGCGTTCAAATCATAGAAAGTGAGAGTGTCAGTCCTCTTATACTTAAGACGGCATTCTGCCATTTGTATTAAATTCGGTTGCAATTTCTGTGTTTCATCGTCAATAAGAAGGTCCAAGGGATACAGTATACCTTAAGGGAAGCATCGGAATATAAAACTGGACCCACAGGAGAGGATCAAATCATAGTATGTTAGAGTGTCAGTCCTCTTTTACTTAAGTCGGCATTGTGCCTTTTGTATTAAATTCGGATGCAATTTCTGTGTTTAATCGTCAATAAGAAGGTCCAAGGGATACAGTAAACCTGAAGTGAAGCATCGGAATCTAAAACTGGACTCACAGGAGAGGTTCAAATCATAGAAAGATAGAGTGTCAGTCCTCTCTTACTTATGTCGGCATTGTGCCTTTTGTATTAAATTCCGATGCAATTTCTGTGTTTCATCGTCAATATGAAGGTCCAAGGGATACAGTAAACCTGAAGTGAAGCATCGGAATCTAAAACTGGTCTCAAAGGGGAGGTTCAAATCATAGAAAGTTGGAGTGTCAGTCCTCTTGTACTTAAGTCGGCATTGTGAATTTTGAATTTTATTCCGATCCTATTTCTGTGTTTCATCGTCATCAACAAGGTGCAAGGTATACAGTAAACCTGAAGTGAAGCATCGGAATCTAAAACTGGACTCACAGGAGAGGTTCAAATCATAGAAAGTGAGAGTGTCAGTCCTCTTGTACTTAAGTCGGCATTATGCCATTTGTATTAAATTCGGATGCAATTTCTGTGTTTCATGGTCAATAAGATGGTGCAAGGTATACAGTAAACCTGAAGTGAAGCAGCGGAATCTAAAACTGGACTCACAGGAGAAGTTCAAATCATAGACAGTTAGAGACTCACTCCTCTTGTACTTAAGTCGGTATTGTGCCTTTTGTATTAAATTCGGATGCTATTTCTGTGTTTCATCGTCAATAAGAAGGACCAAGGGATACAGTAAACCTGAAGTGAAGCATCGGAATCTAAAACTGGACTCACAGGAGAGGTTCAAATCATAGAAAGTGAGAGTGTCAGTCCTCCTGTACTTAAGTCGGCGTGCGCCATTTGTATTAAATTCCGATGCAATTTCTGTGTCTCATCGTCAATAAGAAGGTGCAAGGTATACAGTAAACCAGAAGTGAAGCATCGGAATCTAAAACTCGACTCACAGGAGCGGTTCAAATCATAGAAAGTGAGAGTGTCAGTCCTCTTGTACTTAAGTCGGCATTGTGCCATTTGTATTAAATTCGGCTGCAATTTCTGTGTTTCATCGTCAATAAGAAGGTCCAAGGGATACAGTAAACCAGAAGTGAAGCATCGGAATCCTAGACTGGACTCACAGGAGAGGTTCAAATCATAGAGAGATAGGGCGTTAGTGTGTCAGTCCTATTGTACTTAGGTCGGCATTGTGCCATTTGTATTAAATTCGCATGCAATTTCTGTGTTTCATCGTCAATATGATGGTGCAAGGTATACAGTAAACCTGAAGTGAAGCATCGGAATCTAAAACTGGACTCACAGGAGAGGTTCAAATCATAGACAGTGCGAGTGTCATTCCTCTTGTACGTAAGTCGGCATTGTGTCATTTGTATGAAATTCGGATGCAATTTCTGTGTTTCATCGTCAATAAGAAGGTCCAAGGGATACAGTAAACGTGAAGTGAAGCATCGGAATCTAAAACTGGACTCACAGGAGAGGTTCAAATCATAGAAAGTGAGAGTGTCAGTCCTCTTGTACTTAAGTCGGCATTATGCCATTTGTATTAAATTCGGATGCAATTTCTGTGTTTCATGGTCAATAAGATGGTGCAAGGTATACAGTAAACCTGAAGTGAAGCAGCGGAATCTAAAACTGCACTCACAGGAGAAGTTCAAATCATAGACAGTTAGAGACTCACTCCTCTTGTACTCAAGTCGGCATTGCGCCATTTGTATTAAATTCCGATGCAATTTCTGTGTCTCATCGTCAATAAGAAGCTGCAAGGTATACGGTAAACCTAAAGTGAAGCATCGGAATCTAAAACTGGACTCACAGGAGAAGTTCAAATCATAGAAAGTGAGAGTGTCAGTCCTCTTGTACTTAAGTCGGCAATATGCCATTTGTATTAAATTCGGATGCAATTTCTGTGTTTCATCTTCAATAAGAAGGTCCAAGGGATACAGTAAACCTGAAGTGAAGCATCAGAATCTAAAACTGGACTCACAGCAGAGGTTCAAATCATAGAGAGTGTCAGTCCTCTTGTACTTAAGTCGGCATTGTGCCTTTTGGATTAAATTCCGATGCAATTTCTGTGTTTCATCGTCAATAAGATGGTGCAAGATATACAGTAAACCTGTAGTGAAGCATCGGAATCTAAAACTGGACCCACAGGAGAGGATCAAATCATAGTATGTTAGAGTGTCAGTCCTCTTTTACTTAAGTCGGCATTGTACCTTTTGTATTAAATTCGGATGCAATTTCTGTGTTTCATGGTCAATAAGAAG
>NW_025728067.1:0-135925 GCF_021461385.2 Schistocerca piceifrons
AATTCAAAAGGCACAATGCCGACTTAAGTACAAGAGGACTGAACACTTCAACTTTCTATGATTTGAACCTCTCCTTTGAGTCCAATTTTAGATTCCGATGCTTCACTTCAGGTTTACTGTATCCCTTGGACCTTCTTATTGACGATGAAACACAGAAATTGCATCCGAATTTAATACAAAAGGAACAATACCGACTTAAGTACAAGAGGAGTGAGTCTCTAACTTTCTATGATTTGAACATCTCCTGTGAGTCCAGTTTTAGATTCCGATGCCTTCACTTCAGGTTTACAGTATACCTTGCACCTTCATATTTACGATGAAACACAGAAATTGCATCCGAATTTAATACAAATGACATAATGGCAACTTAATTACAAGAAGACTGACACTCTCACTTTCTATGATTTGAACCTCTCCTGTGAGGCCAGTTTTAGATTCCGAAGCTTCACTTCAGGTTTACTGTATACCTTGCACCTTCTTATTGACGATGAAACACAGAAATTGCATCGAAATTAAATTCAAAAGGGCACAATGCCCGACTTAAGTACAAGAGGACTGACACTCTCACTTTCTATGATTTGAACCTCTCCTGTGAGTGGCAGTTTTAGATTCCGATGCTTCACTTCTGGTTTACTGTATCCCTTGGACCTTCTTATTGACGATGATACACAGATATTGCATCGGAATTTAATACAAAAGTCGACAATACCGACTTAGGTACAAGAGGACTGACACTCTAACATTCTATGATATGACCCTCTCCTGTGGGTCCAGTTTTAGATTCCGATTCTTCCCTTAAGGTATACTGTATCCCTTGACCTTCTTATTGACGATGAAACACAGAAATTGCATCGAATTAATTACAGAAGGCACAAATCCGACTTAAGTACAAGAGGACTGACACTCTCACTTTCTATGATTTGAACCTCTCCTGTGAATCCAGTTTTAGATTCAGATGCTTCACTTCAGGTTTTCTGTATCCCTTGGGACTTTCTTATTGACGATGAAACACAGAAATTGCAGCCGAATTTAATACAAATGGCACAATGCCGACTTAAGTACAAGAGGACTGACACCTCACTCTCTCATGATTTGAACCGCTCCTGTGAGTCCAGTTTTAGATTCGATGCTTCACCTTCTGGTTTACTGTTATACCGTGCACCTTCTTGTGGCGATGAGACACAGAATTGCATCGGAAGTTAATACAAAATGCACAACTGCCGACATAACGTAAAAGAGGACTGACACTCTCACTTTCTATGATTTGAATCCCTCCTGTGAGTCCAGTTTCAGATTCAGATGCTTCACTTCAAGTTCACTGGTATCCCTTGGACCTTCTTATTGAAAAAGAAACACAGAGTTCTGCATTTGAATTCTAATACAAAAGGCACAAAGCCGTCTTAAGTACAAGAGGGCTGACACTCTAATTTTCTGTGATTTCAACCTCTCCTGTGTGTCCAGTTTTAAATTCCGATGCTTCACTTCAGGTTTCCTGTATCCCTTGGACCTTCTTATTGACGATGAATCACAGAAATTGCATCCGAATTTAATACAAAAGGCACAATGGCGACTTAAGTACAAGAGGACTGACACTCTCACTTTCCATGATTTGAACCTCTCCTGTGAGTCCAGTTTTAGATTCCGATGCTTCACTTCAGGTTTACTGTATCCCTGTGGACTTTCTTATTGACGATGAAACACAGAAATTGCATCCGAATTTAATACAACAGGCACAATACCGAGTTAAGTACAAGAGGAGTGACACTCTAACTTTCTATGATTTGAACCTCTCCTGTGGGTCCAGTTTTAGATTCTGATGCTTCACTTTAGGTTTACTGTATCCCTTGGACCTTCTTATTGACGATGAAACACAGAAATTGCATCCGATTTTAATACAAAAGGCACAAAGCCGTCTTAAGTTACAAGAGGGCTGACACTCTAATTTTCTATGATTTCAACCTCTCCTGGTGTGTCCAGTTTAGATTCCGATGCTTCACTTCAGGTTTCCTGTATCCCTTGGACCTTCTTATTGACGATGAAACACAGAAATTGCATCCGATTTTAATACAAAAGGCACAATGGCGACTTAAGCACAAGAAGACTGACACTCTCACTTTCCATGATTTGAACCTCTCCTGTGGGTCCAGTTTTAGATTCCGATGCTTCACTTCAGGTTTACTGTATACCGTGCACCTTCTTACTGACGATGAAACACAGAAATTGCATCCGAATTGTAATACAAAAGGCACAATGGCGACTTAATGTACAAGAGGACTGACACTCTCACTTTCCATGATTTGAACCTCTCCTGTGAGACCAATTTTAGATTCCGATGCTTCACTTCAGGTTTACTGTATACCTTGCAGCTTCTTATTGACAATGAGACACAGAAATTGCATCGGAAGTTAGATACAAAATGGCACCAATGCCGACTTAAGTACAAGAGGACTGACACTCTCACTTTCTATGATTTGCACCTCTCCTGTGAGTCCAGTTTTAGATTCCGATGCTTCACTTCAGGTTTACTATATACCTTGCACCTTCTTATTGACGATGAAACACAGATATGTGCATCGGAATTAAATTCAAAAGGCACAATGCCGACTTAAGTACAAGAGGACTGACACTTCAACTTTCTATGATTTGAACCTCTATTTTGAGTCCAATTTTAGATTCCGATGCTTCACTTCAGGTTTACTGTATCCCTTGGACCCTTCTTTTGACGATGAAACACAGAAATTGCATCCGAATTTAATTCAAATGGCACAATGTCGACTTAAGTACAAGAGGACTGACACTCTCACTCTCTATGATTTGAACCTCTCCTGTGAGTCCAGTTTTAGATTCCGATGCTTCACTTCAGGTTTACTGTATACCTTGCAGCTTCTTATTGACAATGAGACACAGAAATTGCATCGGAATTTAAACAAATGGCACAATGCCGACTGTAAGTACAAGAGGACTGACACTCTCACTTTCTATGATTTGCACCTCTCCTGTGAGTCCAGTGTTTAGATTCCGATGCTTCACTTCAGGTTTACAATATACCCTCTGCACCTTCTTATTGACGATGAAACACAGATATTGCATCGGAATTAAATTCAAAAGGCACAATGCAGACATAAGTACAAGAGGATTGACACTTCAACTTTCTATGATTTGAACCTCTCCTTTGAGTCCAATTTTAGATTCCGATGCTTCACTTCAGGTTTACTGTATCCCTTGGACCTTCTTATTGACGATGAAACACAGAAATTGCATCCGAATATAATACAAAAGGCACAATACCGACTTAAGTGCAAGAGGAGTGAGTCTCTAACTATCTACGATTTGAACTTCTCCTGTGAGTCCAGTTTTTAGATTCCGATGCTTCACTTCAGGTTTACTGTATCCCTTGGACCTTCTTTAATGACGATGATACACAGAAATTGCATCCAAATTTAATACAAAAGGCACAATGGCGACTTAAGTACAAGAAGATTGACACTCTCGATTTCCACGATTTTGAACCTCTCCTGTGGAGTCCAGTTTTAGATTCCGAAGCTTCACTTCAGGTTTACTGTATACCTTGCACCCTTCTTATTGACGATGAAACACGAGAAATTGCATCGGAAATAAATTCAAAAGGCACTATACCGACTTAAGTACAAGAGGACTGACACTCTCACTTTCTATGACTTGAACCTCTCCTGTGAGTCCAGTTTTAGATTCCGATGCTTCACTTCTGGTTTACTGTATACCTTGCAGCTTTTTATTGACGATGAGACACAGGAATTGGAATCGGAATTTATACAAATGGCACAATGCCGACTTAAGTACAAGTGGACTGACACTCTCACTTTACATGATTTGCACCTCTCCTGTGAGTCCAGTTTTAGATTCCGATGCTTCACTTCAGGTTTACTGTATACGTTTGCACCTTTTTATTGACGATGGAACACAGAAATTGCAGTCGAATTTAATACAAATGATATAATGCCGACTTAATTACAAGAGGACTGACACTCTCACTTTCTATGATTTTACCCTCTCCTGTGAGTCCAGTTTTAGATTCCGATACTTCACTTCTGGTTTACTGTATACCTTGCACCTTCTTATTGGCGATGAGACACAGAAATTGCATCGGAATTAAATACAAAAGGCACAATGCCGACTTAAGTAAAAGGGGACTGACACTCTCACTTTCTATGATTTGAATCCCTCCTGTGAGTCCAGTTTTAGATTCCGATACTTCACTTCAAGTTCACTGTATACCCTTGGACCTTCTTATTGACGATGAAACACAGAGTTTGCATTTGAATTTAAGACAAAAGGCACATAGCCGTCTTAAGTACAAGAGGGCTGACACTCTGACTTTCTATGATTTCAACTTCTCCTGTGAGTCCAGTTTTAGATTCCGATGCTTCACTTCAGGTTTACTGTATCCCTTGGACCTTCTTATTGACGATGAAACACAGAAATTGCATCCGAATTTAATACAAAAGTCACAATACCGACTTAGGTACAAGAGAACTGACACTCTAACGCTCTAACTCTCTATGATTTGAAACTCACTTGTGAGTCCAGTTTTACATTCCGATGCTTCACTTCAAGTTCACTGTATCCCTTGGACCTTCTTATTGACAATGAAACACAGAGTTTGCATTTGAATTTAATACAAAAGGCACAAAGCTGTCTTAAGTACAAGAGGGCTGACACTCTAATTTTCTATGATTTCAACCTCTCCTGTGTGTCCAGTTTTAGATTCCGATGCTTCACTTCAGGTTTCCTGTATCCCTTGGACCTTCTTATTGACGATGAAACACAGAAATTGCATCCGAATTTAATACAAAAGGCACAATGGCGACTTAAGTACAAGAGGACTGACACTCTCACTTTCCATGATTTGAACCTCTCCTGTGAGTCCAGTTTTAGATTCCGATGCTTCACTTCAGGTTTACTGTATCCCTTGGACTTTCTTATTGACGAAGAAACACAGAAATTGCATCCGAATTTAATACAACAGGCACAATACCGAGTTAAGTACAAGAGGAGTGACACTCTAACTTTCTATGATTTGAACCTCTCCTGTGGGTCCAGTTTTAGATTCTGATGCTTCACTTTAGGTTTACTGTATCCCTCGGACCTTCTTATTGACGATGAAACACAGAAATTGCATCCGAATTTAATACAAATGGCACAATGCCGACTTAAGTACTAGAGAACTGACACTCTCACTTTCTATGATTTGAACCTCTCCTGTGAGTCCAGTTTTAGATTCCGATGCTTCTTTTCTGTTTTACTGTATACCTTGCACATTCATATTGACGATGAAACACAGAAATTTCATCCGAATTTAATACAAATGGCACAATGCCGACTTAAGCACAAGAGGACTGACACACTCACTTTCTATGATTTGCACCTCTCCTGTGAGTCCAGTTTTAGATTCCGATGCTTCACTTCAGTTTTACTATATACCTTGCACCTTCTTATTGACGATGAAACACAGATATTGCATCGGAATTAAATTCAAAAGGCACAATGCCGACTTAAGTACAAGAGGACTGACACTTCAACTTTCTATGATTTGAACCTCTATTTTGAGTCCAATTTTAGATTCCGATGCTTCACTTCAGGTTTACTGTATCCCTTGGACCTTCTTATTGACGATGAAACACAGAAATTGCATCCGAATTTAATTCAAATGGCACAATGTCGACTTAAGTACAAGAGGACTGACACTCTCACTTTCTATGATTTGAACCTCTCCAGTTAGTCCAGTTTTAGATTCCGATGCTTCACTTCAGGTTTACTGTATACCTTGGACCTTCTTATTGACGATGAAACACAGAAATTGCATCCGAATATAATACAAAAGGCACAATACCGACTTAAGTGCAAGAGGAGTGAGTCTCTAACTATCTACGATTTGAACTTCTCCTGTGAGTCCAGTTTTAGATTCCGATGCTTCACTTCAGGTTTACTGTATACCTTGCACCTTCTTATTGACGATGAAACACAGAAATTGCATCCGAATTTAATACAAATGATATAATGCAGACTTATTACAAGAGGACTGACACTCTCACTTTCTATGATTTGAACCTCTCCTGTGAGTCCAGTTTTAGATTCCGATGCTTCACTTCAGGTTTACTGTATCCCTTAGACCTTCTTAATGACGATGATACACAGAAATTGCATCCAAATTTAATACAAAAGGCACAATGGCGACTTAAGTACAAGAAGATTGACACTCTCGATTTCCATGATTTGAACCTCTCCTGTGAGTCCAGTTTTAGATTCCGAAGCTTCACTTCAGGTTTACTGTATACCTTGCAGCTTCTTATTGACGATGAAACACAGAAATTGCATCGGAAATAAATTCAAAAGGCACTATACCGACTTAAGTACAAGAGGACTGACACTCTCACTTTCTATGACTTGAAGCTCTCCTGTGAGTCCAGTTTTAGATTCCGATGCTTCACTTCTGGTTTACTGTATACCTTGCAGCTTTTTATTGACGATGAGACACAGGAATTGAATCGGAATTTAATACAAATGGCACAATGCCGACTTAAGTACAAGAGGACTGACACTCTCACTTTCCATGATTTGCACCTCTCCTGTGAGTCCAGTTTTAGATTCCGATGCTTCACTTCAGGTTTACTGTATACGTTGCACCTTCTTATTGACGATGGAACACAGAAATTGCAGTCGAATTTAATACAAATGATATAATGCCGACTTAATTACAAGAGGACTAACACTCTCACTTTCTATGATTTGAACCTCTCCTGTGAGTCCAGTTTTAGATTCCGATGCTTCACTTCTGGTTTACTGTATACCTTGCACCTTCTTATTGGCGATGAGACACAGAAATTGCATCGGAATTAAATACAAAAGGCACAATGCCGACTTAAGTAAAAGGGGACTGACACTCTCACTTTCTATGATTTAAATCCCTCCTGTGAGTACAGTTTTAGATTCCGATGCTTCACTTCAAGTTCACTGTATACCTTGGACCTTCTTATTGACGATGAAACACAGAGTTTGCATTTGAATTTAAGACAAAAGGCACATAGCCGTCTTAAGTACAAGAGGGCTGACACTCTGACTTTCTATGATTTCAACTTCTCCTGTGTGTCCAGTTTTAGATTCCGATGCTTCACTTCAGGTTTACTGTATCCCTTGGACCTTCTTATTGACGATGAAACACAGAAATTGCATCCGATTTTAATACAAAAGGCACAATGGCGACTTAAGTACAAGAGGACTGACACTCTCACTTTCCATGATTTGAACCTCTCCTGTGAGTCCAGTTTTAGATTCCGATGCTTCACTTCCGGTTTACTGTTTCCCTTGGACCCTCTTATTGACGATGAAACACAGAAATTGCATCCGAATTTAATACAACAGGCACAATACCGACTTAAGTACAAGAGGAGTGACACTCTAATTTTCTATGATTTGAATCTCTCCTGTGGGTCCAGTATTAGATTCCGATGCTTCACTTCAGGTTTACTGTATCCCTTGGACCTTCTTATTGAAGATGAAACACAGAAATTGCTCCCAATTTAATACAAATGGCACAATACCGACTTAGGTACAAGAGGACTGACACTCTCACTTTCTATGATTTAACCTCTCCTGTGAGTTCAGTATTAGATTCCGATGCTTCACTTCAGGTTTACTGTATCCCTTGGACCTTCTTATTGAAGATGAAACACAGAAATTGCTTCCCAATTTAATACAAATGGCACAATACCGACTTAGGTACAAGAGGACTGACACTCTCACTTTCTATGATTTAACCTCTACTGTGAGTTCAGTATTAGATTCCGATGCTTCACTTCAGGTTTACTGTATCCCTTGGACCTTCTTATTGACGATGAAACACAGAAATTGCATCCGAATTTAATACAAAAGTCACAATACCGACTTAGGTACAAGAGAAATGACACTCTAACGCTCTAACTCTATATGATTTGAAACTCACCTGTGAGTCCAGTTTTACATTCCGATGCTTCACTTCAGGTTTACTGTATCCCTTGGACCTTCTTATTGACGATGAAACACAGAAATTGCATCCGAATTTAATACAAAAGTCACAATACCGACTTAGGTACAAGAGGAGTGACACTATAACTTTCTATGATTTGAACCTCTCCTGTGAATCGAGTTTCAGATTCCGATGCTTCACTTCAGGTTTACTATATACCTTGCACCTTCTTATTCACGATGAAACACAGATATTGCATCGGAATTAAATTCAAAAGGCACAATGCCGACTTAAGTACAAGAGGACTGACACTCTCACTTTCTATGATTTGCACCTCTCCTGTGAGTCCAGTTTTAGTTTCCGATGCTTCACTTCAGGTTTACTATATACCTTGCACCATCTTATTGACGATGAAACACAGATATTGCATCGGAATTAAATTCAAAAGGCACAATGCCGACTTAAGTACAAGAATACTGACACTTCAACTTTCTATGATTTGAACCTTTCCTTTGACTGCAATTTTAGATTCCGATGCTTCACTTCAGGTTTACTGTATCCCTTGGACCTTCTTATTGACGATGAAACACAGAAATTGCATCCGAATATAATACAAAAGGCACAATACCGACTTAAGTGCTAGAGGAGTGAGTCTCTAACTATCTACGATTTGAACTTCTCCTGTGAGTCCAGTTTTAGATTCCGATGCTTCACTTCAGGTTTACTGTAAACCTTGCACCTTCTTGTTGACGATGAAACACAGAAATTGCATCCGAATTTAATACAAATGATATAATGCAGACTTATTACAAGAGGACTGACACTCTCACTTTCTATGATTTGAACCTCTCCTGTGAGTCCAGTTTTAGATTCCGATGCTTCACTTCAGGTTTACTGTATACCTTGCAGCTTCTTATTGACGATGAGACACAGAAATTGCACAGAATTTAATACGAATGGCACAATGCCGACTTAAGTACAAGAGGACTGACACTCTCACTCTCTATGATTTGAACCTCTCCTGTGAGTCCAGTTTTAGATTCCGATGCCTCACTTCAGGTTTACTGTATACCTTGCAGCTTCTTATTGACAATGAGACACAGAAATTGCATCGGAATTTAAACAAATGGCACAATGCCGACTTAAGTACAAGAGGACTGACACTCTCACTTTCTATGATTTGCACCTCTCCTGTGAGTCCAGTTTTAGATTCCGATGCTTCACTTCAGGTTTACTATATACCTTGCACCTTCTTATTGACTATGAAACACAGATATTGCATCGGAATTAAATTCAAAAGGCACAATGCCGACTTAAGTACAAGAGGACTGACACTTCGACTTTCTATGATTTGAACCTCTCCTTTGAGTCCAATTTTAGATTACGATGCTTCACTTCAGGTTTACTGTATCCCTTGGACCTTCTTATTGACGATGAAACACAGAATTTGCATCCGAATATAATACAAAAGGCACAATACCGACTTAAGTGCAAGAGGAAGGAGTCTCTAACTATCTACGATTTGAACTTCTCCTGTGAGTCCAGTTTTAGATTCCGATGCTTCACTTCAGGTTTACTGTATACCTTGCACCTTCTTATTAACGATGAAACACAGAAATTGCATCCGAATTTAATACAAATGATATAATGCAGACTTATTACAAGAGGACTGACACTCTCACTTTCTATGATTTGAACCTCTCCTGTGAGTCCAGTTTTAGATTCCGATGCTTCCCTTCAGGTTTACTGTATCCCTTGGACCTTCTTAATGACGATGATACACAGAAATTGCATCCAAATGTAATACAAAAGGCACAATGGCGACTTAAGTACAAGAAGATTGACACTCTCGATTTCAATGATTTGAACCTCTCCTGTGAGTCCAGTTTTAGATTCCGAAGCTTCACTTCAGGTTTACTGTATACCTTGCAGCTTCTTATTGACGATGAAACACAGAAATTGCATCGGAAATAAATTCAAAAGGCACTATACCGACTTAAGTACAAGAGGACTGACACTCTCACTTTCTATGATTTGAACCTCTCCTGTGAGTCCAGTTTTAGATTCCGATGCTTTACTTCAGGTTTACCGTATACCTTGCAGCTTTTTATTGACGATGAGACACAGGAATTGAATCGTAATTTAATACAAATGGCACAATGCCGACTTAAGTACAAGAGGACTGACACTCTCACTTTCCATGATTTGCACCTCTCCTGTGAGTCCAGTTTTAGATTCCGATGCTTCACTTCAGGTTTACTGTATACCTTGCACCTTCTTATTGACGATGAAACACAGAAATTGCAGTCGAATTTAATACAAATGATATAATGCCGACTTAATTACAAGAGGACTGACACTCTCACTTTCTATGAATTGAACCTCTCCTGTGAGTCCAGTTTTAGATTCCGATGCTTCACTTCTGGTTTACTGTATACCTTGCACCTTCTTATTGGCGATGAGACACAGAAATTGCATCGGAATTAAATACAAAAGGCACAATGCCGACTTAAGTAAAAGGGGACTGACACTCTCACTTTCTATGATTTGAATCCCTCCTGTGAGTCCAGTTTTAGATTCCGATGCTTCACTTCAAGTTCACTGTATACCTTGGACCTTCTTATTGACGATGAAACACAGAGTTTGCATTTGAATTTAAGACAAAAGGCACATAGCCGTCTTAAGTACAAGAGGGCTGACACTCTAACTTTCTATGATTTCAACCTCTCCTGTGAGTCCAGTTTTAGATTCCGATGCTTCACTTCAGGTTTACTGTATCCCTTGGACCTTCTTATTGACGATGAAACACAGAAATTGCATCCCATTTTAATACAAAAGGCACAATGGCGACTTAAGTACAAGAGGACTGACACTCTCACTTTCCATGATTTGAACCTCTCCTGTGAGTCCAGTTTTACATTCCGATGCTTCACTTCAGGTTTACTGTATCCCTTGGACCATCTTATTGACGATGAAACACAGAAATTACATCCGAATTTAATACAACAGGCACCATACCGACTTAAGTACAAGAGGAGTGACACTCTAATTTTCAATGATTTGAATCTCTCCTGTGGGTCCAGTATTAGATTCCGATGCTTCACTTCAGGTTTACTGTATCCCTTGGACCTTCTTATTGAAGATGAAACACAGAAATTGCTTCCCAATTTAATACAAATGGCACAATACCGACTTAGGTACAAGAGGACTGACACTCTCACTTTCTATGATTTAACCTCTCCTGTGAGTTCAGTATTAGATTCCGATGCTTCACTTCAGGTTTACTGTATACCTTGCACCTTCTTATTAAGGATGAAACAGAGAAATTGCATCGGAATTAAATTCAAGACGCACAATGACGACTTAAGTAGAAGTGGACTGACACTCTAACTTTCTACGATTTGAACCTCTCCTGTGAGTCCAGTTTTGGATTCCGATGCTTCACTTAAGGTTTACTGTATACCTTGCAGTTTTTTATTGACAATGAGACACAGAAATTGCATCGGAATTTAACCAAATGGCACAATGCCGACTTAAGTACAAGAGGACTGACACTCTCACTTTCTATGATTTGCACCTCTCCTTTGAGTCCAATTTTAGATTACGATGCTTCACTTCAGGTTTACTGTATCCCTTGAACCTTCTTATTGACGATGAAACACAGAAATTGCATCCGAATATAATACAAAAGGCACAATACCGACTTAAGTGCAAGAGGAGTGAGTCTCTAACTATCTACGATTTGAACTTCTCCTGTGAGTCCAGTTTTAGATTCCGTTGCTTCACTTCAGGTTTACTGTATACCTTGTACCTTCTTATTAACGATGAAACACAGAAATTGCATCCGAATTTAATACAAATGATATAATGGAGACTTATTACAAGAGGACTGACACTCTCACTTTCTATGATTTGAACCCCTCCTGTGAGTCCAGTTTTAGATTCCGATGCTTCACTTCAGGTTTACTGTATCCCTTGGACCTTCTTAAAGACGATGATACACTGAAATTGTATCCAAATTTAATACAAAAGGCACAATGGTGACTTAAGTACAAGAAGATTGACACTCTCGATTTCCATGATTTGAACCTCTCCTGTGAGTCCAGTTTTAGATTCCGAAGCTTCACTTCAGGTTTACTGTATACCTTGCAGCTTCTTATTGATGATGAGACACAGAAATTGCATCAGAATTTAATACGAATGGCACAATGCCGACTCAAGTACAAGAGGACTGACACTCTCACTCTCTATGATTTGAACCTCTCCTGTGAGTCCAGTTTTAGATTCCGATGCTTCACTTCAGGTTTACTGTATACCTTGCAGCATCTTATTGACAATGAGACACAGAAATTGCATCGGAAATTAAACAAATGGCACAATGCCGACTTAAGTACAAGAGGACTGACACTCTCACTTTCTATGACTTGAAGCTCTCCTGTGAGTCCAGTTTTAGATTCCGATGCTTCACTTCTGGTTTACTGTATACCTTGCAGCTTTTTATTGACGATGAGACACAGGAATTGAATCGGAATTTAATACAAATGGCACAATGCCGACTTAAGTACAAGAGGACTGACACTCTCACTTTCCATGATTTGCACCTCTCCTGTGAGTCCAGTTTTAGATTCCGATGCTTCACTTCAGGATTACTGTATACGTTGCACCTTCTTATTGACGATGGAACACAGAAATTGCAGTCGAATTTAATACAAATGATATAATGCCGACTTAATTACAAGAGGACTAACACTCTCACTTTCTGTGATTTGAACCTCTCCTGTGAGTCCAGTTTTAGATTCCGATGCTTCACTTCTGGTTTACTGTATTCCTTGCACCTTCTTATTGGCGATGAGACACAGAAATTGCATCGGAAGTAATACAAAAGGCACAATGCCGACTTAAGTAAAAGGGGACTGACACTCTCACTTTCTATGATTTGAATCCCTCCTGTGAGTACAGTTTTAGATTCCGATGCTTCACTTCAAGTTCACTGTATAACTTGGACCTTCTTATTGACGATGAAACACAGAGTTTGCATTTGAACTTAAGACAAAAGGCACATAGCCGTCTTAAGTACAAGAGGGCTGACACTCTGACTTTCTATGATTTCAACTTCTCCTGTGAGTCCAGTTTTAGATTCCGATGCTTCACTTCAGGTTTACTGTATCCCTTGGACCTTCTTGTTGACGATGAAACACAGAAATTGCATCCGATTTTAATACAAAAGGCACAATGGCGACTTAAGTACAAGAGGACTGACACTCTCACTTTCCATGATTTGAACCTCTCCTGTGAGTCCAGTTTTAGATTCCGATGCTTCACTTCAGGTTTACTGTATCCCTTGGACCTTCTTATTGACGATGAAACACAGAAATTGCATCCGAATTTAATACAACAGGCACAATACCGACTTAAGTACAAGAGGAGTGACACTCTAATTTTCTATGATTTGAATCTCTCCTGTGGGTCCAGTATTAGATTCCGATGCTTCACTTCAGGTTTACTGTATCCCTTGGACCTTCTTATTGAAGATGAAACACAGAAATTGCTCCCAATTTAATACAAATGGCACAATACCGACTTAGGTACAAGAGGACTGACACTCTCACGTTCTATGATTTAACCTCTCCTGTGAGTTCAGTATTAGATTCCGATGCTTCACTTCAGGTTTACTGTATCCCTTGGACCTTCTTATTGAAGATGAAACACAGAAATTGCTTCCCAATTTAATACAAATGGCACAATACCGACTTAGGTACAAGAGGACTGACACTCTCACTTTCTATGATTTAACCTCTCCTGTGAGTTCAGTATTAGATTCCGATGCTTCACTTCAGGTTTACTGTATCCCTTGGACCTTCTTATTGACGATGAAACACAGAAATTGCATCCGAATTTAATACAAAAGTCACAATACCGACTTAGGTACAAGAGAACTGACACTCTAACGCTCTAACTCTATATGATTTGAAACTCACCTGTGAGTCCAGTTTTACATTCCGATGCTTCACTTCAGGTTTACTGTATCCCTTGGACCTTCTTATTGACGATGAAACACAGAAATTGCATCCGAATTTAATACAAAAGTCACAATACCGACTTAGGTACAAGAGGAGTGACACTATAACTTTCTATGATTTGAACCTCTCCTGTGAATCGAGTTTTAGATTCCGATGCTTCACTTCAGGTTTACTATATACCTTGCACCTTCTTATTGACGATGAAACAAAGATATTGCATCGGAATTAAATTCAAAAGGCACAATGCCGACTTAAGTACAAGAGGACTGACACTCTCACTTTCTATGATTTGCACCTCTCCTGTGAGTCCAGTTTTAGTTTCCGATGCTTCACTTCAGGTTAACTATATACCTTGCACCTTCTTATTGACGATGAAACACAGATATTGCATCGGAATTAAATTCAAAAGGCACAATGCCGACTTAAGTACAAGAATACTGACACTTCAACTTTCTATGATTTGAACCTCTCCTTTGACTCCAATTTTAGATTCCGATGCTTCACTTCAGGTTTACTGTATCCCTTGGACCTTCTTATTGACGATGAAACACAGAAATTGCATCCGAATATAATACAAAAGGCACAATACCGACTTAAGTGCAAGAGGAGTGAGTCTCTAACTATCTACGATTTGAACTTCTCCTGTGAGTCCAGTTTTAGATTCCGATGCTTCACTTCAGGTTTACTGTATACCTTGCACCTTCTTGTTGACGATGAAACACAGAAATTGCATCCGAATTTAATACAAATGATATAATGCAGACTTATTACAAGAGGACTGACACTCTCACTTTCTATGATTTGAACCTCTCCTGTGAGTCCAGTTTTAGATTCCGATGCTTCACTTCAGGTTTACTGTATACCTTGCAGCTTCTTATTGACGATGAGACACAGAAATTGCACAGAATTTAATACGAATGGCACAATGCCGACTTAAGTACAAGAGGACTGACACTCTCACTCTCTATGATTTGAACCTCTCCTGTGAGTCCAGTTTTAGATTCCGATGCTTCACTTCAGGTTTACTGTATACCTTGCAGCTTCTTATTGACAATGAGACACAGAAATTGCATCGGAATTTAAACAAATGGCACAATGCCGACTTAAGTACAAGAGGACTGACACTCTCACTTTCTATGATTTGCACCTCTCCTGTGAGTCCAGTTTTAGATTCCGATGCTTCACTTCAGGTTTACTATATACCTTGCACCTTCTTATTGACTATGAAACACGGATATTGCATCGGAATTAAATTCAAAAGGCACAATGCCGACTTAAGTACAAGAGGACTGACACTTCGACTTTCTATGATTTGAACCTCTCCTTTGAGTCCAATTTTAGATTACGATGCTTCACTTCAGGTTTACTGTATCCCTTGGACCTTCTTATTGACGATGAAACACAGAATTTGCATCCGAATATAATACAAGAGGCACAATACCGACTTAAGTGCAAGAGGAGTGAGTCTCTAACTATCTACGATTTGAACTTCTCCTGTGAGTCCAGTTTTAGATTCCGATGCTTCACTTCAGGTTTACTGTATACCTTGCACCTTCTTATTAACGATGAAACACAGAAATAGCATCCGAATTTAATACAAATGATATAATGCTGACTTAAGTACAAGAGGACTGACACTCTCACTTTCTATGATTTGCACCTCTCCTGTGAGTCCAGTTTTAGATTCCGATGCTTCACTTCAGGTTTACTATATACCTTGCACCTTCTTATTGACTATGAAACACAGATATTGCATCGGAATTAAATTCAAAAGGCACAATGCCGACTTAAGTACAAGAGGACTGACACTTCGACTTTCTATGATTTGAACCTCTCCTTTGAGTCGAATTTTAGATTACGATGCTTCACTTCAGGTTTACTGTATCCCTTGGACCTTCTTATTGACGATGAAACACAGAATTTGCATCCGAATATAATACAAAAGGCACAATACCGACTTAAGTGCAAGAGGAGTGAGTCTCTAACTATCTACGATTTGAACTTCTCCTGTGAGTCCAGTTTTAGATTCCGATGCTTCACTTCAGGTTTACTGTATACCTTGCACCTTCTTATTAACGATGAAACACAGAAATTGCATCCGAATTTAATACAAATGATATAATGCAGACTTATTACAAGAGGACTGACACTCTCACTTTCTATGATTTGAACCTCCCCTGTGAGTCCAGTTTTAGATTCCGATGCTTCACTTCAGGTTTACTGTATCCCTTGGACCTTCTTAATGACGATGATACACAGAAATTGCATCCAAATGTAATACAAAAGGCACAATGGCGACTTAAGTACAAGAAGATTGACACTCTCGATTTCCATGATTTGAACCTCTCCTGTGAGTCCAGTTTTAGATTCCGAAGCTTCACTTCAGGTTTACTGTATACCTTGCAGCTTCTTATTGACGATGAAACACAGAAATTGCATCGGAAATAAATTCAAAAGGCACTATACCGACTTCAGTACAAGAGGACTGACACTCTCACTTTCTATGATTTGAACCTCTCCTGTGAGTCCAGTTTTAGATTCCGATGCTTTACTTCAGGTTTACCGTATACCTTGCAGCTTTTTATTGACGATGAGACACAGGAATTGAATCGTAATTTAATACAAATGGCACAATGCCGACTTAAGTACAAGAGGACTGACACTCTCACTTTCCATGATTTGCACCTCTCCTGTGAGTCCAGTTTTAGATTCCGATGCTTCACTTCAGGTTTACTGTATACCTTGCACCTTCTTATTGACGATGAAACACAGAAATTGCAGTCGAATTTAATACAAATGATATAATGCCGACTTAATTACAAGAGGACTGACACTCTCACTTTCTATGATTTGAACCTCTCCTGTGAGCCCAGTTTTAGATTCCGATGCTTCACTTCTGGTTTACTGTATACCTTGCACCTTCTTATTGGCGATGAGACACAGAAATTGCATCGGAATTAAATACAAAAGGCACAATGCCGACTTAAGTAAAAGGGGACTGACACTCTCACTTTCTATGATTTGAATCCCTCCTGTGAGTCCAGTTTTAGATTCCGATGCTTCACTTCAAGTTCACTGTATACCTTGGACCTTCTTATTGACGATGAAACACAGAGTTTGCATTTGAATTTAAGACAAAAGGCACATAGCCGTCTTAAGTACAAGAGGGCTGACACTCTAACTTTCTATGATTTCAACCTCTCCTGTGAGTCCAGTTTTAGATTCCGATGCTTCACTTCAGGTTTACTGTATCCCTTGGACCTTCTTATTGACGATGAAACACAGAAATTGCATCCCATTTTAATACAAAAGGCACAATGGCGACTTAAGTACAAGAGGACTGACACTCTCACTTTCCATAATTTGAACCTCTCCTGTGAGTCCAGTTTTACATACCGATGCTTCTCTTCAGGTTTACTGTATCCCTTGGACCTTCTTATTGACGATGAAACACAGAAATTACATCCGAATTTAATACAACAGGCACAATACCGACTTAAGTACAAGAGGAGTGACACTCTAATTTTCTATGATTTGAATCTCTCCTGTGGGTCCAGTATTAGATTCCAATGCTTCACTTCAGGTTTACTGTATCCCTTGGACCTTCTTATTGAAGATGAAACACAGAAATTGCTTCCCAATTTAATACAAATGGCACAATACCGACTTAGGTACAAGAGGACTGACACTCTCACTTTCTATGATTTAACCTCTCCTGTGAGTTCAGTATTAGATTCCGATGCTTCACTTCAGGTTTACTGTATACCTTGCACCTTCTTATTAACGATGAAACAGAGAAATTGCATCGGAATTAAATTCAAAACGCACAATGACGACTTAAGTAGAAGTGGACTGACACTCTAACTTTCTACGATTTGAACCTCTCCTGTGAGTCCAGTTTTGGATTCCGATGCTTCACTTAAGGTTTACTGTATACCTTGCAGTTTTTTATTGACAATGAGACACAGAAATTGCATCGGAATTTAACCAAATGGCACAATGCCGACTTAAGTACAAGAGGACTGACACTCTCACTTTCTATGATTTGCACCTCTCCTGTGAGTCCAGTTTTAGATTCCGATGCTTCACTTCAGGTTTACTATATACCTTGCAGCTTCTTATTGACGATGAAACACAGAAATTGCATCGGAAATAAATTCAAAAGGCACTATACCGACTTAAGTACAAGAGGACTGACACTCTCACTTTCTATGACTTGAAGCTCTCCTGTGAGTCCAGTTTTAGATTCCGATGCTTCACTTCTGGTTTACTGTATACCTTGCAGCTTTTTATTTACGATGAGACACAGGAATTGAATCGGAATTTAATACAAATGGCACAATGCCGACTTAAGTACAAGAGGACTGACACTCTCACTTTCCATGATTTGAACCTCTCCTGTGAGTCCAGTTTTAGATTCCGATGCTTCACTTCAGGTTTACTGTATCCCTTGGACCTTCTTATTGACGATGAAACACAGAAATTGCATCCGAATTTAATACAACAGGCACAATACCGACTTAAGTACAAGAGGAGTGACACTCTAATTTTCTATGATTTGAATCTCTCCTGTGGGTCCAGTATTAGATTCCGATGCTTCACTTCAGGTTTACTGTATCCCTTGGACCTTCTTATTGAAGATGAAACCCAGAAATTGCTCCCAATTTAATACAAATGGCACAATACCGACTTAGGTACAAGAGGACTGACACTCTCAGTTTCTATGATTTAACCTCTCCTGTGAGTTCAGTATTAGATTCCGATGCCTCACTTCAGGTTTACTGTATCCCTAGGACCTTCTTATTGAAGATGAAACACAGAAATTGCTTCCCAATTTAATACAAATGGCACAATACCGACTTAGGTACAAGAGGACTGACACTTTCACTTTCTATGATTTAACCTCTCCTGTGAGTTCAGTATTAGATTCCGATGCTTCACTTCAGGTTTACTGTATCCCTTGGACCTTCTTATTGACGATGAAACACAGAAATTGCATCCGAATTTAATACAAAAGTCACAATACCGACTTAGGTACAAGAGAACTGACACTCTAACGCTCTAACTCTATATGATTTGAAACTCACCTGTGAGTCCAGTTTTACATTCCGATGCTTCACTTCAGGTTTACTGTATCCCTTGGACCTTCTTATTGACGATGAAACACAGAAATTGCATCCGAATTTAATACAAAAGTCACAATACCGACTTAGGTACAAGAGGAGTGACACTATAACTTTCTATGATTTGAACCTCTCCTGTGAATCGAGTTTTAGATTCCGATGCTTCACTTCAGGTTTACTATATACCTTGCACCTTCTTATTGACGATGAAACACAGATATTGCATCGGAATTAAATTCAAAAGGCACAATGCCGACTTAAGTACAAGAGGACTGACACTCTCACTTTCTATGATTTGCACCTCTCCTGTGAGTCCAGTTTTAGTTTCCGATGCTTCACTTCAGGTTTACTATATACCTTGCACCTTCTTATTGACGATGAAACACAGATATTGCATCGGAATTGATTTCAAAAGGCACAATGCCGACTTAAGTACAAGAATACTGACACTTCAACTTTCTATGATTTGAACCTCTCCTTTGACTCCAATTTTAGATTCCGATGCTTCACTTCAGGTTTACTGTATCCCTTGGACCTTCTTATTGACGATGAAACACAGAAATTGCATCCGAATATAATACAAAAGGCACAATACCGACTTAAGTGCAAGAGGAGTGAGTCTCTAACTATCTACGATTTGAACTTCTCCTGTGAGTCCAGTTTTAGATTCCGATGCTTCACTTCAGGTTTACTGTATACCTTGCACCTTCTTGTTGACGATGAAACACAGAAATTGCATCCGAATTTAATACAAATGATATAATGCAGACTTATTACAAGAGGACTGACACTCTCACTTTCTATGATTTGAACCTCTCCTGTGAGTCCAGTTTTAGATTCCGATGCTTCACTTCAGGTTTACTGTATACCTTGCAGCTTCTTATTGACGATGAGACACAGAAATTGCACAGAATTTAATACGAATGGCACAATGCCGACGTAAGTACAAGAGGACTGACACTCTCACTCTCTATGATTTGAACCTCTCCTGTGAGTCCAGTTTTAGATTCCGATGCTTCACTTCAGGTTTACTGTATACCTTGCAGCTTCTTATTGACAATGAGACACAGAAATTGCATCGGAATTTAAACAAATGGCACAATGCCGACTTAAGTACAAGAGGACTGACACTCTCACTTTCTATGATTTGCACCTCTCCTGTGAGTCCAGTTTTAGATTCCGATGCTTCACTTCAGGTTTACTATATACCTTGCACCTTCTTATTGACTATGAAACACAGATATTGCATCGGAATTAAATTCAAAAGGCACAATGCCGACTTAAGTACAAGAGGGCTGACACTTCGACTTTCTATGATTTGAACCTCTCCTTTGAGTCCAATTTTAGATTACGATGCTTCACTTCAGGTTTACTGTATCCCTTGGACCTTCTTATTGACGATGAAACACAGAATTTGCATCCGAATATAATACAAAAGGCACAATACCGACTTAAGTGCAAGAGGAGTGAGTCTCTAACTATCTACGATTTGAACTTCTCCTGTGAGTCCAGTTTTAGATTCCGATGCTTCACTTCAGGTTTACTGTATACCTTGCACCTTCTTATTAACGATGAAACACAGAAATTGCATCCGAATTTAATACAAATGATATAATGCAGACTTATTACAAGAGGACTGACACTCTCACTTTCTATGATTTGAACCTCCCCTGTGAGTCCAGTTTTAGATTCCGATGCTTCACTTCAGGTTTACTGTATCCCTTGGTCCTTCTTAATGACGATGATACACAGAAATTGCATCCAAATGTAATACAAAAGGCACAATGGCGACTTAAGTACAAGAAGATTGACACTCTCGATTTCCATGATTTGAACCTCTCCTGTGAGTCCAGTTTTAGATTCCGAAGCTTCACTTCAGATTTACTGTATACCTTGCAGCTTCTTATTGACGATGAAACACAGAAATTGCATCGGAAATAAATTCAAAAGGCACTATACCGACTTAAGTACAAGAGGACTGACACTCTCACTTTCCATAATTTGAACCTCTCCTGTGAGTCCAGTTTTACATACCGATGCTTCTCTTCAGGTTTACTGTATCCCTTGGACCTTCTTATTGACGATGAAACACAGAAATTACATCCGAATTTAATACAACAGGCACAATACCGACTTAAGTACAAGAGGAGTGACACTCTAATTTTCTATGATTTGAATCTCTCCTGTGGGTCCAGTATTAGATTCCGATGCTTCACTTCAGGTTTACTGTATCCCTTGGACCTTCTTATTGAAGATGAAACACAGAAATTGCTTCCCAATTTAATACAAATGGCACAATACCGACTTAGGTACAAGAGGACTGACACTCTCACTTTCTATGATTTAACCTCTCCTGTGAGTTCAGTATTAGATTCCGATGCTTCACTTCAGGTTTACTGTATACCTTGCACCTTCTTATTAACGATGAAACAGAGAAATTGCATCGGAATTAAATTCAAAACGCACAATGACGACTTAAGTAGAAGTGGACTGACACTCTAACTTTCTACGATTTGAACCTCTCCTGTGAGTCCAGTTTTGGATTCCGATGCTTCACTTAAGGTTTACTGTATACCTTGCAGTTTTTTATTGACAATGAGACACAGAAATTGCATCGGAATTTAACCAAATGGCACAATGCCGACTTAAGTACAAGAGGACTGACACTCTCACTTTCTATGATTTGCACCTCTCCTGTGAGTCCAGTTTTAGATTCCGATGCTTCACTTCAGGTTTACTATATACCTTGCAGCTTCTTATTGACGATGAAACACAGAAATTGCATCGGAAATAAATTCAAAAGGCACTATACCGACCTAAGTACAAGAGGACTGACACTCTCACTTTCTATGACTTGAAGCTCTCCTGTGAGTCCAGTTTTAGATTCCGATGCTTCACTTCTGGTTTACTGTATACCTTGCAGCTTTTTATTTACGATGAGACACAGGAATTGAATCGGAATTTAATACAAATGGCACAATGCCGACTTAAGTACAAGAGGACTGACACTCTCACTTTCCATGATTTGCACCTCTCCTGTGAGTCCAGTTTTAGATTCCGATGCTTCACTTCAGGTTTACTGTATACGTTGCACCTTCTTATTGACGATGGAACACAGAAATTGCAGTCGAATTTAATACAACTGATATAATGCCGACTTAATTACAAGAGGACTAACACTCTCACTTTCTATGATTTGAACCTCTCCTGTGAGTCCAGTTTTAGATTCCGATGCTTCACTTCTGGTTTACTGTATACCTTGCACCTTCTTATTGGCGATGAGACACAGAAATTGCATCGGAATTAAATACAAAAGGCACAATGCCGACTTAAGTAAAAGGGGACTGACACTCTCACTTTCTATGATTTGAATCCCTCCTGTGAGTACAGTTTTAGATTCCGATGCTTCACTTCAAGTTCACTGTATACCTTGGACCTTCTTATTGACGATGAAACACAGAGTTTGCATTTGAATTTAAGACAAAAGGCACATAGCCGTCTTAAGTACAAGAGGGCTGACACTCTGACTTTCTATGATTTCAACTTCTCCTGTGAGTCCAGTTTTAGATTCCGATGCTTCACTTCAGGTTTACTGTATCCCTTGGACCTTCTTATTGACGATGAAACACAGAAATTGCATCCGATTTTAATACAAAAGGCACAATGGCGACTTAAGTACAAGAGGACTGACACTCTCACTTTCCATGATTTGAACCTCTCCTGTGAGTCCAGTTTTAGATTCCGATGCTTCACTTCAGGTTTACTGTATCCCTTGGACCTTCTTATTGACGATGAAACACAGAAATTGCATCCGAATTTAATACAACAGGCACAATACCGACTTAAGTACAAGAGGAGTGACACTCTAATTTTCTATGATTTGAATCTCTCCTGTGGGTCCAGTATTAGATTCCGATGCTTCACTTCAGGTTTACTGTATCCCTTGGACCTTCTTATTGAAGATGAAACCCAGAAATTGCTCCCAATTTAATACAAATGGCACAATACCGACTTAGGTACAAGAGGACTGACACTCTCAGTTTCTATGATTTAACCTCTCCTGTGAGTTCAGTATTAGATTCCGATGCCTCACTTCAGGTTTACTGTATCCCTAGGACCTTCTTATTGAAGATGAAACACAGAAATTGCTTCCCAATTTAATACAAATGGCACAATACCGACTTAGGTACAAGAGGACTGACACTTTCACTTTCTATGATTTAACCTCTCCTGTGAGTTCAGTATTAGATTCCGATGCTTCACTTCAGGTTTACTGTATCCCTTGGACCTTCTTATTGACGATGAAACACAGAAATTGCATCCGAATTTAATACAAAAGTCACAATACCGACTTAGGTACAAGAGAACTGACACTCTAACGCTCTAACTCTATATGATTTGAAACTCACCTGTGAGTCCAGTTTTACATTCCGATGCTTCACTTCAGGTTTACTGTATCCCTTGGACCTTCTTATTGACGATGAAACACAGAAATTGCATCCGAATTTAATACAAAAGTCACAATACCGACTTAGGTACAAGAGGAGTGACACTATAACTTTCTATGATTTGAACCTCTCCTGTGAATCGAGTTTTAGATTCCGATGCTTCACTTCAGGTTTACTATATACCTTGCACCTTCTTATTGACGATGAAACACAGATATTGCATCGGAATTAAATTCAAAAGGCACAATGCCGACTTAAGTACAAGAGGACTGACACTCTCACTTTCTATGATTTGCACCTCTCCTGTGAGTCCAGTTTTAGTTTCCGATGCTTCACTTCAGGTTTACTATATACCTTGCACCTTCTTATTGACGATGAAACACAGATATTGCATCGGAATTGAATTCAAAAGGCACAATGCCGACTTAAGTACAAGAATACTGACACTTCAACTTTCTATGATTTGAACCTCTCCTTTGACTCCAATTTTAGATTCCGATGCTTCACTTCAGGTTTACTGTATCCCTTGGACCTTCTTATTGACGATGAAACACAGAAATTGCATCCGAATATAATACAAAAGGCACAATACCGACTTAAGTGCAAGAGGAGTGAGTCTCTAACTATCTACGATTTGAACTTCTCCTGTGAGTCCAGTTTTAGATTCCGATGCTTCACTTCAGGTTTACTGTATACCTTGCACCTTCTTGTTGACGATGAAACACAGAAATTGCATCCGAATTTAATACAAATGATATAATGCAGACTTATTACAAGAGGACTGACACTCTCACTTTCTATGATTTGAACCTCTCCTGTGAGTCCAGTTTTAGATTCCGATGCTTCACTTCAGGTTTACTGTATACCTTGCAGCTTCTTATTGACGATGAGACACAGAAATTGCACAGAATTTAATACGAATGGCACAATGCCGACGTAAGTACAAGAGGACTGACACTCTCACTCTCTATGATTTGAACCTCTCCTGTGAGTCCAGTTTTAGATTCCGATGCTTCACTTCAGGTTTACTGTATACCTTGCAGCTTCTTATTGACAATGAGACACAGAAATTGCATCGGAATTTAAACAAATGGCACAATGCCGACTTAAGTACAAGAGGACTGACACTCTCACTTTCTATGATTTGCACCTCTCCTGTGAGTCCAGTTTTAGATTCCGATGCTTCACTTCAGGTTTACTATATACCTTGCACCTTCTTATTGACTATGAAACACAGATATTGCATCGGAATTAAATTCAAAAGGCACAATGCCGACTTAAGTACAAGAGGGCTGACACTTCGACTTTCTATGATTTGAACCTCTCCTTTGAGTCCAATTTTAGATTACGATGCTTCACTTCAGGTTTACTGTATCCCTTGGACCTTCTTATTGACGATGAAACACAGAATTTGCATCCGAATATAATACAAAAGCACAATACCGACTTAAGTGCAAGAGGAGTGAGTCTCTAACTATCTACGATTTGAACTTCTCCTGTGAGTCCAGTTTTAGATTCCGATGCTTCACTTCAGGTTTACTGTATACCTTGCACCTTCTTATTAACGATGAAACACAGAAATTGCATCCGAATTTAATACAAATGATATAATGCAGACTTATTACAAGAGGACTGACACTCTCACTTTCTATGATTTGAACCTCCCCTGTGAGTCCAGTTTTAGATTCCGATGCTTCACTTCAGGTTTACTGTATCCCTTGGTCCTTCTTAATGACGATGATACACAGAAATTGCATCCAAATGTAATACAAAAGGCACAATGGCGACTTAAGTACAAGAAGATTGACACTCTCGATTTCCATGATTTGAACCTCTCCTGTGAGTCCAGTTTTAGATTCCGAAGCTTCACTTCAGATTTACTGTATACCTTGCAGCTTCTTATTGACGATGAAACACAGAAATTGCATCGGAAATAAATTCAAAAGGCACTATACCGACTTAAGTACAAGAGGACTGACACTCTCACTTTCTATGATTTGAACCTCTCCTTTGAGTCCAATTTTAGATTCCGATGCTTCACTTCAGGTTTACAGTATCCCTTGGACCTTCTTATTGACGATGAAACACAGAAATTGCATCCGAATTTAATACAACAGGCACAATACCGACTTAAGTACAAGAGGAGTGACACTCTAATTTTCTATGATTTGAATCTCTCCTGTGGGTCCAGTATTAGATTCCGATGCTTCACTTCAGGTTTACTGTATCCCTTGGACCTTCTTATTGAAGATGAAACACAGAAATTGCTCCCAATTTAATACAAATGGCACAATACCGACTTAGGTACAAGAGGACTGACACTCTCACTTTCTATGATTTAACCTCTCCTGTGAGTTCAGTATTAGATTCCGATGCTTCACTTCAGGTTTACTGTATCCCTTGGACCTTCGTATTGAAGATGAAACACAGAAATTGCTTCCCAATTTAATACAAATGGCACAATACCGACTTAGGTACAAGAGGACTGACACTCTCACTTTCTATGATTTAACCTCTCCTGTGAGTTCAGTATTAGATTCCGATGCTTCACTTCAGGTTTACTGTATCCCTTGGACCTTCTTATTGACGATGAAACACAGAAATTGCATCCGAATTTAATACAAAAGTCACAATACCGACTTAGGTACAAGAGAACTGACACTCTAACGCTCTAACTCTATATGATTTGTAACTCACCTGTGAGTCCAGTTTTACATTCCGATGCTTCACTTCAGGTTTACTGTATCCCTTGGACCATCTTATTGACGATGAAACACAGAAATTGCATCCGAATTTAATACAAAAGTCACAATACCGACTTAGGTACAAGAGGAGTGACACTATAACTTTCTATGATTTGAACCTCTCCTGTGAATCGAGTTTTAGATTCCGATGCTTCACTTCAGGTTTACTATATACCTTGCACCCTCTTATTGACGATGAAACACAGATATTGCATCGGAATTAAATTCAAAAGGCACAATGCCGACTTAAGTACAAGAGGACTGACACTCTCACTTTCTATGATTTGCACCTCTCCTGTGAGTCCAGTTTTAGTTTCCGATGCTTCACTTCAGGTTTACTATATACCTTGCACCTTCTTATTGACGATGAAACACAGATATTGCATCGGAATTAAATTCAAAAGGCACAATGCCGACTTAAGTACAAGAATACTGACACTTCAATTTTCTATGATTTGAACCTCTCCTTTGACTCCAATTTTAGATTCCGATGCTTCACTTCAGGTTTACTGTATCCCTTGGACCTTCTTATTGACGATGAAACACAGAAATTGCATCCGAATATAATACAAAAGGCACAATACCGACTTAAGTGCAAGAGGAGTGAGTCTCTAACTATCTACGATTTGAACTTCTCCTGTGAGTCCAGTTTTAGATTCCGATGCTTCACTTCAGGTTTACTGTATACCTTGAACCTTCTTGTTGACGATGAAACACAGAAATTGCATCCGAATTTAATACAAATGATATAATGCAGACTTATTACAAGAGGACTGACACTCTCACTTTCTATGATTTGAACCTCTCCTGTGAGTCCAGTTTTAGATTCCGATGCTTCACTTCAGGTTTACTGTATACCTTGCAGCTTCTTATTGACGATGAGACACAGAAATTGCACAGAATTTAATACGAATGGCACAATGCCGACTTAAGTACAAGAGGACTGACACTCTCACTCTTTATGATTTGAACCTCTCCTGTGAGTCCAGTTTTAGATTCCGATGCTTCACTTCAGGTTTACTGTATACCTTGCAGCTTCCTGTTGACAATGAGACACAGAAATTGCATCGGAATTTAAACAAATGGCACAATGCCGACTTAAGTACAAGAGGACTGACACTCTCACTTTCTATGATTTGCACCTCTCCTGTGAGTCCAGTTTTAGATTCCGATGCTTCACTTCAGGTTTACTATATACCTTGCACCTTCTTATTGACTATGAAACACAGATATTGCATCGGAATTAAATTCAAAAGGCACAATGCCGACTTAAGTACAAGAGGACTGACACTTCGACTTTCTATGATTTGAACCTCTCCTTTGAGTCCAATTTTAGATTACGATGCTTCACTTCAGGTTTACTGTATCCCTTGGACCTTCTTATTGACGATGAAACACAGAATTTGCATCCGAATATAATAGAAAAGGCACAATACCGACTTAAGTGCAAGAGGAGTGAGTCTCTAACTATCTACGATTTGAACTTCTCCTGTGAGTCCAGTTTTAGATTCCGATGCTTCACTTCAGGTTTACTGTATACCTTGCACCTTCTTATTAACGATGAAACACAGAAATTGCATCCGAATTTAATACAAATGATATAATGCAGACTTATTACAAGAGGGCTGACACTCTCACTTTCTATGATTTGAACCTCCCCTGTGAGTCCAGTTTTAGATTCCGATGCTTCACTTCAGGTTTACTGTATCCCTTGGTCCTTCTTAATGACGATTATACACAGAAATTGCATCCAAATGTAATACAAAAGGCACTATGGCGACTTAAGTACAAGAAGATTGACACTCTCGATTTCCATGATTTGAACCTCTCCTGTGAGTCCAGTTTTACATTCCGATGCTTCACTTCAGGTTTACTGTATCCCTTGGACCTTCTTATTGACGATGAAACACAGAAATTGCATCCGAATTTAATACAAAAGTCACAATACCGACTTAGGTACAAGAGGAGTGACACTATAACTTTCTATGATTTGAACCTCTCCTGTGAATCGAGTTTTAGATTCCGATGCTTCACTTCAGGTTTACTATATACCTTGCACCTTCTTATTGACGATGAAACACAGATATTGCATCGGAATTAAATTCAAAAGGCACAATGCCGACTTAAGTACAAGAGGACTGACACTCTCACTTTCTATGATTTGCACCTCTCCTGTGAGTCCAGTTTTAGTTTCCGATGCTTCACTTCAGGTTTACTATATACCTTGCACCTTCTTATTGACGATGAAACACAGATATTGCATCGGAATTAAATTCAAAAGGCACAATGCCGACTTAAGTACAAGAATACTGACACTTCAACTTTCTATGATTTGAACCTCTCCTTTGACTCCAATTTTAGATTCCGATGCTTCACTTCAGGTTTACTGTATCCCTTGGACCTTCTTATTGACGATGAAACACAGAAATTGCATCCGAATATAATACAAAAGGCACAATACCGACTTAAGTGCAAGAGGAGTGAGTCTCTAACTATCTACGATTTGAACTTCTCCTGTGAGTCCAGTTTTAGATTCCGATGCTTCACTTCAGGTTTACTGTATACCTTGCACCTTCTTGTTGACGATGAAACACAGAAACTGCATCCGAATTTAATACAAATGATATAATGCAGACTTATTACAAGAGGACTGACACTCTCACTTTCTATGATTTGAACCTCTCCTGTGAGTCCAGTTTTAGATTCCGATGCTTCACTTCAGGTTTACTGTATACCTTGCAGCTTCTTATTGACGATGAGACACAGAAATTGCACAGAATTTAATACGAATGGCACAATGCCGACGTAAGTACAAGAGGACTGACACTCTCACTCTCTATGATTTGAACCTCTCCTGTGAGTCCAGTTTTAGATTCCGATGCTTCACTTCAGGTTTACTGTATACCTTGCAGCTTCTTATTGACAATGAGACACAGAAATTGCATCGGAATTTAAACAAATGGCACAATGCCGACTTAAGTACAAGAGGACTGACACTCTCACTTTCTATGATTTGCACCTCTCCTGTGAGTCCAGTTTTAGATTCCGATGCTTCATTTCAGGTTTACTATATACCTTGCACCTTCTTATTGACTATGAAACACAGATATTGCATCGGAATTAAATTCAAAAGGCACAATGCCGACTTAAGTACAAGAGGGCTGACACTTCGACTTTCTATGATTTGAACCTCTCCTTTGAGTCCAATTTTAGATTACGATGCTTCGCTTCAGGTTTACTGTATCCCTTGGACCTTCTTATTGACGATGAAACACAGAATTTGCATCCGAATATAATACAAAAGGCACAATACCGACTTAAGTGCAAGAGGAGTGAGTCTCTAACTATCTACGATTTGAACTTCTCCTGTGAGTCCAGTTTTAGATTCCGATGCTTCACTTCAGGTTTACTGTATACCTTGCACCTTCTTATTAACGATGAAACACAGAAATTGCATCCGAATTTAATACAAATGATATAATGCAGACTTATTACAAGAGGACTGACACTCTCACTTTCTATGATTTGAACCTCCCCTGTGAGTCCAGTTTTAGATTCCGATGCTTCACTTCAGGTTTACTGTATCCCTTGGTCCTTCTTAATGACGATGATACACAGAAATTGCATCCAAATGTAATACAAAAGGCACAATGGCGACTTAAGTACAAGAAGATTGACACTCTCGATTTCCATGATTAGAACCTCTCCTGTGAGTCCAGTTTTAGATTCCGAAGCTTCACTTCAGATTTACTGTATACCTTGCAGCTTCTTATTGACGATGAAACACAGAAATTGCATCGGAAATAAATTCAAAAGGCACTATACCGACTTAAGTACAAGAGGACTGACACTCTCACTTTCTATGATTTGAACCTCTCCTTTGAGTCCAATTTTAGATTCCGATGCTTCACTTCAGGTTTACAGTATCCCTTGGACCTTCTTATTGACGATGAAACACAGAAATTGCATCCGAATTTAATACAACAGGCACAATACCGACTTAAGTACAAGAGGAGTGACACTCTAATTTTCTATGATTTGAATCTCTCCTGTGGGTCCAGTATTAGATTCCGATGCTTCACTTCAGGTTTACTGTATCCCTTGGACCTTCTTATTGAAGATGAAACACAGAAATTGCTCCCAATTTAATACAAATGGCACAATACCGACTTAGGTACAAGAGGACTGACACTCTCACTTTCTATGATTTAACCTCTCCTGTGAGTTCAGTATTAGATTCCGATGCTTCACTTCAGGTTTACTGTATCCCTTGGACCTTCGTATTGAAGATGAAACACAGAAATTGCTTCCCAATTTAATACAAATGGCACAATACCGACTTAGGTACAAGAGGACTGACACTCTCACTTTCTATGATTTAACCTCTCCTGTGAGTTCAGTATTAGATTCCGATGCTTCACTTCAGGTTTACTGTATCCCTTGGACCTTCTTATTGACGATGAAACACAGAATTTGCATCCGAATATAATAGAAAAGGCACAATACCGACTTAAGTGCAAGAGGAGTGAGTCTCTAACTATCTACGATTTGAACTTCTCCTGTGAGTCCAGTTTTAGATTCCGATGCTTCACTTCAGGTTTACTGTATACCTTGCACCTTCTTATTAACGATGAAACACAGAAATTGCATCCGAATTTAATACAAATGATATAATGCAGACTTATTACAAGAGGACTGACACTCTCACTTTCTATGATTTGAACCTCCCCTGTGAGTCCAGTTTTAGATTCCGATGCTTCACTTCAGGTTTACTGTATCCCTTGGTCCTTCTTAATGACGATGATACACAGAAATTGCATCCAAATGTAATACAAAAGGCACTATGGCGACTTAAGTACAAGAAGATTGACACTCTCGATTTCCATGATTTGAACCTCTCCTGTGAGTCCAGTTTTACATTCCGATGCTTCACTTCAGGTTTACTGTATCCCTTGGACCTTCTTATTGACGATGAAACACAGAAATTGCATCCGATTTTAATACAAAAGGCACAATTGCGACTTAAGTACAAGAGGACTGACACTCTCACTTTCCATGATTTGAACCTCTCCTGTGAGTCCAGTTTTAGATTCCGATGCTTCACTTCAGGTTTACTGTATCCCTTGGACCTTCTTATTGACGATGAAACACAGAAATTACATCCGAATTTAATACAACAGGCACAATACCGACTTAAGTACAAGAGGAGTGACACTCTAATTTTCTATGATTTGAATCTCTCCTGTGGGTCCAGTTTTAGATTCCGATGCTTCACTTCAGGTTTACTGTATCCCTTGGACCTTCTTATTGACGATGAAACACAGAAATTGCTTCCGAATTTAATACAAAAGGCACAATGGCGACTTAAGCACAAGAAGACTGACACTATAACTTCCTATGATTTGAAACCTCTCCTGTGAATCGAGTTTTAGATTCCAGATTGCTTCACTTCAGGTTTACTGTATCCCTTGGACCTTCTTATTGACGATTAAAACACAGAAATTGCATCTGAATTTAATACAAAAGGCACAATGGCGACTTAAGCACAAGAAGACTGGACACTCTCACTTTCCCATGATTTGAACCTCTCCTGTGGGTCCAGATTCCGATGCTTCACTTCAGTTATACTGTATACCTTGCACCTTCTTACTGACGATGAAACACAGAAATTGCATCCGAATTTAATACAAAAGGCACAATGGCGACTTAAGTACAAGAGGACTGACACTCTCACTTTCCATGATGTGAACCTCTCCTGTGAGTCCAGTTTTAGATTCCGATGCTTCACTTCAGGTTTACTGTATACCTTGCACCTTCTTATTAACGATGAAACACAGAAATTGCATCCGAATTTAATACAAATGATATAATGCAGACTTATTACAAGAGGACTGACACTCTCACTTTCTATGATTTGAACCTCTCCTGTGAGTCCAGTTTTAGATTCCGATGCTTCACTTCTGGTTTTCTGTATCCCTTGGACCTTCTTAGTGACGATGATACACAGAAATTGCATCCAAATTTAATACAAAAGGCACAATGGCGACTTAAGTACAAGTAGATTGACACTCTCGATTTCCATGATTTGAACCTCTCCTGTGAGTCCAGTTTTAGATTCCGAAGCTTCACTTCAGGTTTACTGTATACCTTGCAGCTTCTTATTGACGATGAAACACAGAAATTGCATCGGAAATAAATTCAAAAGGCACTATACCGACTTAAGTACAAGAGGACTGACACTCTCACTTTCTATGATTTGAACCTCTCCTGTGAGTCCAGTTTTAGATTCCGATGCTTCACTTCAGGTTTACTGTATACCTTGCAGCTTTTTATTGACGATGAGACACAGGAATTGAATCGTAATTTAATACAAATGGCACAATGCCGACTTAAGTACAAGAGGACTGACACTCTCACTTTCCATGATTTGCACCTCTCCTGTGAGTCCAGTTTTAGATTCCGATGCTTCACTTCAGGTTTACTGTATACCTTGCACCTTCTTATTGACGATGAAACACAGAAATTGCAGTCGAATTTAATACAAATGATACAATGCCGACTTAATTACAAGAGGACTGACACTCTCACTTTCTATGATTTGAACCTCTCCTGTGAGTCCAGTTTTAGATTCCGATGCTTCACTTCTGGTTTACTGTATACCTTGCACCTTCTTATTGGCGATGAGACACAGAAATTGCATCGGAATTAAATACAAAAGGCACAATGCCGACTTAAGTAAAAGGGGACTGACACTCTCACTTTCTATGATTTGAATCCCTCCTGTGAGTCCAGTTTTAGATTCCGATGCTTCACTTCAAGTTCACTGTATACCTTGGACCTTCTTATTGACGATGAAACACAGAGTTTGCATTTGAATTTAAGACAAAAGGCACATAGCCGTCTTAAGTACAAGAGGGCTGACACTCTAACTTTCTATGATTTCAACTTCTCCTGTGAGTCCAGTTTTAGATTCCGATGCTTCACTTCAGGTTTACTGTATCCCTTGGACCTTCTTATTGACGATGAAACACAGAAATTGCATCCGATTTTAATACAAAAGGCACAATGGCGACTTAAGTACAAGAGGACTGACACTCTCACTTTCCATGATTTGAACCTCTCCTGTGAGTCCAGTTTTAGATTCCGATGCTTCACTTCAGGTTTACTGTATCCCTTGGACCTTCTTATTGACGATGAAACACAGAAATTGCATCCGAATTTAATACAACAGGCACAATACCGACTTAAGTACAAGAGGAGTGACACTCTAATTTTCTATGATTTGAATCTCTCCTGTGGGTCCAGTTTTAGATTCCGATGCTTCACTTCAGGTTTACTGTATCCCTTGGACCTTCTTATTGACGATGAAACACAGAAATTGCTTCCGAATTTAATACAAAAGGCACAATGGCGACTTAAGCACAAGAAGACTGACACTATAACTTTCTATGATTTGAACCTCTCCTGTGAATCGAGTTTTAGATTCCGATGTTTCACTTCAGGTTTACTGTATCCCTTGGACCTTCTTATTGACGATAAAACACAGAAATTGCATCCGAATTTAATACAAAAGGCACAATACCGACTTAAGTGCAAGAGGAGTGAGTCTCTAACTATCTACGATTTGAACTTCTCCTGTGAGTCCAGTTTTAGATTCCGATGCTTCACTTCAGGTTTACTGTATCCCTTGGACCTTCTTAATGACGATGATACACAGAAATAGCATCCAAAATTAATACAAAAGGCACAATGGCGACTTAAGTACAAGAAGATTGACACTCTCGATGTCCATGATTTGAACCTCTCCTGTGAGTTCAGTTTTAGATTCCGAAGCTTCACTTCAGGTTTACTGTATACCTTGCAGCTTCTTATTGACGATGAAACACAGAAATTGCATCAGAAATAAATTCAAAAGGCACTATACCGACTTAAGTACAAGAGGACTGACACTCTCACTTTCTATGATTTGAACCTCTCCTGTGAGTCCAGTTTTAGATTCCGATGCTTCACTTCAGGTTTACTGTATACCTTGCAGCTTTTTATTGACGATGAGACACAGGAATTGAATCGGAATTTAATACAAATGGTTCAATGCCGACTTAAGTACAAGAGGACTGACACTCTCACTTTCCATGATTTGCACCTCTATTGTGAGTCCAGTTTTAGATTCCGATGCTTCACTTCAGATTTACTGTATACCTTGCACCTTCTTATTGACGATGAAACACAGGAATTGCAGTCGAATTTAATACAAATGATATAATGCCGACTTAATTACAAGAGGACTGACACTCTCACTTTCTATGATTTGAACCTCTCCTGTGAGTCCAGTTTTAGATTCCGATGCTTCACTTCTGGTTTACTGTTTACCTTGCACCTTCTTATTGGCGATGAGACACAGAAATTGCATCGGAATAAAATACAAAAGGCACAATGCCGACTTAAGTAAAAGGGGACTGACACTCTCACTTTCTATGATTTGAATCCCTCCTGTGAGTCCAGTTTTAGATTCCGATGCTTTACTTCAAGTTCACTGTATACCTTGGACCTTCTTATTGACGATGAAACACAGAGTTTGCATTTGAATTTAAGACAAAAGGCACATAGCCGTCTTAAGTACAAGAGGGCTGACACTCTAACTTTCTATGATTTCAACCTCTCCTGTGAGTCCACTTTTAGATTCCGATGCTTCACTTCAGGTTTACTGTATCCCTTGGACCTTCTTATTGACGATGAAACACAGAAATTGCATCCGATTTTAATACAAAAGGCACAATGGCGACTTAAGTACAAGAGGACTGACACTCTCACTTTCCATGATTTGAACCTCTCCTGTGAGTCCAGTTTTACATTCCGATGCTTCACTTCAGGTTTACTGTATCCCTTGGACCTTCTTATTGACGATGAAACACAGAAATTGCATCCGAATTTAATACAACAGGCACAATACCGACTTAAGTACAAGAGGAGTGACACTCTAATTTTCTATGATTTGAATCTCTCCTGTGGGTCCCGTATTAGATTCCGATGCTTCACTTCAGGTTTACTGTATCCGTTGGACCTTCTTATTGAAGATGAAACACAGAAATTGCTTCCCAATTTAATACAAATGGCACAATACCGACTTAGGTACAAGAGGACTGACACTCTCACTTTCTACGATGTGAACCTCTCCTGTGAGTCCAGTTTTACATTCCGATGCTTCACTTCAGGTTTACTGTATACCTTGCAGCTTCTTATTGACAATGAGACACAGAAATTGCATCGGAATTTAAACAAATGGCACAATGCCGACTTAAGTACAAGAGGACTGACACTCTCACTTTCTATGATTTGCACCTCTCCTGTGAGTCCAGTTTTAGATTCCGATGCTTCACTTCAGGTTTACTATATACCTTGCACCTACTTATTGACGATGAAACACAGATATTGCATCGGAATTAAATTCAAAAGGCACAATGCCGACTTAAGTACAAGAGGACTGACACTCTCACTTTCCATGATTTGCACCTCTCCTGTGAGTCCAGTTTTAGATTCCGCTGCTTCACTTCAGGTTTACTGTATACCTTGCACCTTCTTATTGACGATGAAACACAGAAATTGCAGTCGAATTTAATACAAATGATATAATGCCGTCTTAAGTACAAGAGGACTGACACTCTCACTTTCCATGATTTGAACCTCTCCTGTGAGTCCAGTTTTAGATTCCGATGCTTCACTTCAAGTTTACTGTATCCCTTGGACCTTCTTATTGACGATGAAACACAGAAATTGCATCCGAATTTAATACAACAGGCACAATACCGACTTAAGTACAAGAGGAGAGACACTCTAATTTTCTATGATTTGAATCTCTCCTGTGGGTCCAGTATTAGATTCCGATGCTTCACTTCAGGTTTACTATATCCCTTGGACCTTCTTATTGAAGATGAAACACAGAAATTGCTTCCCAATTTAATACAAATGGCACAATACCGACTTAGGTACAAGAGGACTGACACTCTCACTTTCTATGATTTAACCTCTCCTGTGAGTTCAGTATCAGATTCCGATGCTTCACTTCAGGTTTACTGTATCCCTTGGACCTTCTTATTGAAGATGAAACACAGAAATTGCTTCCCAATTTAATACAAATGGCACAATACCGACTTAGGTACAAGAGGACTGACACTCTCACTTTCTATGATTTAACCTCTCCTGTGAGTCCAGTTTTAGATACCGATGCTTCACTTCAGGTTTACTGTATACCTTGCACCTTCTTATTGACGATGAAACACTGAAATTGCAGTCGAATTTAATACAAATGATATAATGCCGACTTAATTACAAGAGGACTGACACTCTCACTTTCTATGATTTGAACCTCTCCTGTGAGTCCAGTTTTAGATTCCGATGCTTCACTTCTGGTTTACTGTATACCTTGCACCTTCTTATTGGCGATGAGACACAGAAATTGCATCGGAATTAAATACAAAAGGCACAATGCCGACTTAAGTAAAAGGGGACTGACACTCTCACTTTCTATGATTTGAATCCCTCCTGTGAGTCCAGTTTTAGATTCCGATGCTTCACTTCAGGTTTACTGTATACCTTGCACCTTCTTATTAACGATGAAACACAGAAATTGCATCCGAATTTAATACAAATGATATAATGCAGACTTGTTACAAGAGGACTGACACTCTCACTTTCTATGATTTGAACCTCTCCTGTGAATCGAGTTTTGGATTCCGATGCTTCACTTCAGGTTTACTGTATCCCTTGGACCTTCTTAATGACGATGATACACAGAAATTGCATCCAAATTTAATACAAAAGGCACAATGGCGACTTAAGTACAAGAGGAGTGACACTCTCACTATCTATGATTTGAATCTCTCCTGTGGGTCCAGTTTTAGATTCCGATGCTTCACTTCAGGTTTACTGTATCCCTTGGACCTTCTTATTGACGATGAAACACAGAAATTGCTTCCGAATTTAATACAAAGGGCACAATGGCGACTTAAGCACAAGAAGACTGACACTATAACTTTCTATGATTTGAACCTCTCCTGTGAATCGAGTTTTAGATTCCGATGCTTCACCTCAGGTTTACTGTATCCCTTTTACCTTCTTATTGACGATAAAACACAGAAATTGCATCCGAATTTAATACAAAAGGCACAATACCGACTTAAGTGCAAGAGGAGTGAGTCTCTAACTATCTACGATTTGAACTTCTCCTGTGAGTCCAGTTTTAGATTCCGATGCTTCACTTCAGGTTTACTGTATACCTTGCACCTTCTTATTGACGATGAAACACAGAAATTGCATCCGATTTTAATACAAAAGGCACAATGGCGACTTAAGTACAACAGGACTGACACTCTCACTTTCCATGATTTGAACCTCTCCTGTGAGTCCAGTTTTAGATTCCGATGCTTCACTTCAGGTTTACTGTATCCCTTGGACCTTCTTATTGACGATGAAACACAGAAATTGCATCCGAATTTAATACAACAGGCACAATACCGACTTAAGTACAAGAGGAGAGACACTCTAATTTTCTATGATTTGAATCTCTCCTGTGGGTCCAGTATTAGATTCCGATGCTTCACTTCAGGTTTACTATATCCCTTGGACCTTCTTATTGAAGATGAAACACAGAAATTGCTTCCCAATTTAATACAAATGGCACAATACCGACTTAGGTACAAGAGGACTGACACTCTCACTTTCTATGATTTAACCTCTCCTGTGAGTTCAGTATCAGATTCCGATGCTTCACTTCAGGTTTACTGTATCCCTTGGACCTTCTTATTGAAGATGAAACACAGAAATTGCTTCCCAATTTAATACAAATGGCACAATACCGACTTAGGTACAAGAGGACTGACACTCTCACTTTCTATGATTTAACCTCTCCTGTGAGTCCAGTTTTAGATACCGATGCTTCACTTCAGGTTTACTTTATACCTTGCACCTTCTTATTGACGATGAAACACTGAAATTGCAGTCGAATTTAATACAAATGATATAATGCCGACTTAATTACAAGAGGACTGACACTCTCACTTTCTATGATTTGAACCTCTCCTGTGAATCCAGTTTTAGATTCCGATGCTTCACTTCAGGTTTACTGTATCCCTTGGACCTTCTTATTGACGATGAAACACAGAAATTGCATCCGAATTTAATACAACAGGCACAATACCGACTTAAGTACAAGAGGAGAGACACTCTAATTTTCTATGATTTGAATCTCTCCTGTGAATCGAGTTTTAGATTCCGATGCTTCACTTCAGGTTTACTGTATCCCTTGGACCTTCTTAATGACGATGATACACAGAAATTGCATCCAAATTTAATACAAAAGGCACAATGGCGACTTAAGTACAAGAAGATTGACACTCTCGATTTCCATGATTTGAACCTCTCCTGTGAGTCCAGTTTTAGATTCCGAAGCTTCACTTCAGGTTTACTGTATACCTTGCAGCTTCTTATTGACGATGAAACACAGAAATTGCATCGGAAATAAATTCAAAAGGCACTATACCGACTTAAGTACAAGAGGACTGACACTCTCACTTTCTATGATTTGAACCTCTCCTGTGAGTCCAGTTTTAGATTCCGATGCTTCACTTCAGGTTTACTGTATACCTTGCAGCTTTTTATTGACGATTAGACACAGGAATTGAATCGTAATTTAATACAAATGGCACAATGCCGACTTAAGTACAAGAGGACTGACACTCTCACTTTCCATGATTTGCACCTCTCCTGTGAGTCCAGATTTAGATTCCGATGCTTCACTTCAGGTTTACTGTATCCCTTGGACCTTCTTATTGACGATGAAACACAGAAATTGCATCCGAATATAATACAAAAGGCACAATACCGACTTAAGTGCAAGAGGAGTGAGTCTCTAACTATCTACGATTTGAACTTCTCCTGTGAGTCCAGTTTTAGATTCCGATGCTTCACTTCAGGTTTACTGTATACCTTCCACCTTCTTATTGACGATGAAACACAGAAATTGCATCCGAATTTAATACAAATGATATAATGCATACTTATTACAAGAGGACTGACACTCTCACTTTCTATGATTTGAACCTCTCCTGTGAGTCCAGTTTTAGATTCCGATGCTTCACTTCAGGTTTACTGTATACCTTGTAGCTTCTTATTAACGATGAGACACAGAAATTGCATCAGAATTTAATACGAATGGCACAATGCCGACTTAAGTACAAGGGGACTGACACTCTCACTCTCTATGATTTGAACCTCTCCTGTGAGTCCAGTTTTAGATTCCGATGCTTCACTTCAGGTTTACTGTATACCTTGCAGCTTCTTATTGACAATGAGACACAGAAATTGCATCGGAATTTAAACAAATGGCACAATGCCGACTTAAGTACAAGAGGACTGACACTCTCACTTTCTATGATTTGCACCTCTCCTGTGAGTCCAGTTTTAGATTCCGATGCTTCACTTCAGGTTTACTATATACCTTGCACCTTCTTATTGACGATGAAACACAGATATTGCATCGGAATTAAATTCAAAAGGCACAATGCCGACTTAAGTACAAGAGGACTGACACTTCAACTTTCTATGATTTGAACCTCTCCTTTGAGTCCAATTTTAGATTACGATGCTTCACTTCAGGTTTACTGTATCCCTTGGACCTTCTTATTGACGATGAAACACAGAAATTGCATCCGAATATAATACAAAAGGCACAATACCGACTTAAGTGCAAGAGGAGTGAGTCTCTAACTATCTACGATTTGAACTTCTCCTGTGAGTCCAGTTTTAGATTCCGATGCTTCACTTCAGGTTTACTGTATACCTTGCACCTTCTTATTGACGATGAAACACAGAAATTGCATCCGAATTTAATACAAATGATATAATGCAGACTTATTACAAGAGGACTGACACTCTCACTTTCTATGATTTGAACCCCTCCTGTGAGTCCAGTTTTAGATTCCGATGCTTCACTTCAGGTTTACTGTATCCCTTGGACCTTCTTAATGACGATGATACACAGAAATTGCATCCAAATTTAAAACAAAAGGCACAATGGCGACTTAAGTACAAAAAGATTGACACTCTCGATTTCCATGATTTGAACCTCTCCTGTGAGTCCAGTTTTAGATTCCGAAGCTTCACTTCAGGTTTACTGTATACCTTGCAGCTTCTTATTGACGATGAAACACAGAAATTGCATCCGATTTTAATACAAAAGGCACAATGGCGACTTAAGTACAACAGGACTGACACTCTCACTTTCCATGATTTGAACCTCTCCTGTGAGTCCAGTTTTAGATTCCGATGCTTCACTTCAGGTTTACTGTATCCCTTGGACCTTCTTATTGACGATGAAACACAGAAATTGCATCCGAATTTAATACAACAGGCACAATACCGACTTAAGTACAAGAGGAGAGACACTCTAATTTTCTATGATTTGAATCTCTCCTGTGGGTCCAGTATTAGATTCCGATGCTTCACTTCAGGTTTACTATATCCCTTGGACCTTCTTATTGAAGATGAAACACAGAAATTGCTTCCCAATTTAATACAAATGGCACAATACCGACTTAGGTACAAGAGGACTGACACTCTCACTTTCTATGATTTAACCTCTCCTGTGAGTTCAGTATCAGATTCCGATGCTTCACTTCAGGTTTACTGTATCCCTTGGACCTTCTTATTGAAGATGAAACACAGAAATTGCTTCCCAATTTAATACAAATGGCACAATACCGACTTAGGTACAAGAGGACTGACACTCTCACTTTCTATGATTTAACCTCTCCTGTGAGTCCAGTTTTAGATACCGATGCTTCACTTCAGGTTTACTGTATACCTTGCACCTTCTTATTGACGATGAAACACTGAAATTGCTGTCGAATTTAATACAAATGATATAATGCCGACTTAATTACAAGAGGACTGACACTCTCACTTTCTATGATTTGAACCTCTCCTGTGAGTCCAGTTTTAGATTCCGATGCTTCACTTCTGGTTTACTGTATACCTTGCACCTTCTTATTGGCGATGAGACACAGAAATTGCATCGGAATTAAATACAAAAGGCACAATGCCGACTTAAGTAAAAGGGGACTGACACTCTCACTTTCTATGATTTGAATCCCTCCTGTGAGTCCAGTTTTAGATTCCGATGCTTCACTTCAGGTTTACTGTATACCTTGCACCTTCTTATTAACGATGAAACACAGAAATTGCATCCGAATTTAATACAAATGATATAATGCAGACTTGTTACAAGAGGACTGACACTCTCACTTTCTATGATTTGAACCTCTCCTGTGAATCGAGTTTTGGATTCCGATGCTTCACTTCAGGTTTACTGTATCCCTTGGACCTTCTTAATGACGATGATACACAGAAATTGCATCCAAATTTAATACAAAAGGCACAATGGCGACTTAAGTACAAGAGGAGTGACACTCTCACTATCTATGATTTGAATCTCTCCTGTGGGTCCAGTTTTAGATTCCGATGCTTCACTTCAGGTTTACTGTATCCCTTGGACCTTCTTATTGACGATGAAACACAGAAATTGCTTCCGAATTTAATACAAAGGGCACAATGGCGACTTAAGCACAAGAAGACTGACACTATAACTTTCTATGATTTGAACCTCTCCTGTGAATCGAGTTTTAGATTCCGATGCTTCACCTCAGGTTTACTGTATCCCTTTTACCTTCTTATTGACGATAAAACACAGAAATTGCATCCGAATTTAATACAAAAGGCACAATACCGACTTAAGTGCAAGAGGAGTGAGTCTCTAACTATCTACGATTTGAACTTCTCCTGTGAGTCCAGTTTTAGATTCCGATGCTTCACTTCAGGTTTACTGTATACCTTGCACCTTCTTATTGACGATGAAACACAGAAATTGCATCCGATTTTAATACAAAAGGCACAATGGCGACTTAAGTACAACAGGACTGACACTCTCACTTTCCATGATTTGAACCTCTCCTGTGAGTCCAGTTTTAGATTCCGATGCTTCACTTCAGGTTTACTGTATCCCTTGGACCTTCTTATTGACGATGAAACACAGAAATTGCATCCGAATTTAATACAACAGGCACAATACCGACTTAAGTACAAGAGGAGAGACACTCTAATTTTCTATGATTTGAATCTCTCCTGTGGGTCCAGTATTAGATTCCGATGCTTCACTTCAGGTTTACTATATCCCTTGGACCTTCTTATTGAAGATGAAACACAGAAATTGCTTCCCAATTTAATACAAATGGCACAATACCGACTTAGGTACAAGAGGACTGACACTCTCACTTTCTATGATTTAACCTCTCCTGTGAGTTCAGTATCAGATTCCGATGCTTCACTTCAGGTTTACTGTATCCCTTGGACCTTCTTATTGAAGATGAAACACAGAAATTGCTTCCCAATTTAATACAAATGGCACAATACCGACTTAGGTACAAGAGGACTGACACTCTCACTTTCTATGATTTAACCTCTCCTGTGAGTCCAGTTTTAGATACCGATGCTTCACTTCAGGTTTACTTTATACCTTGCACCTTCTTATTGACGATGAAACACTGAAATTGCAGTCGAATTTAATACAAATGATATAATGCCGACTTAATTACAAGAGGACTGACACTCTCACTTTCTATGATTTGAACCTCTCCTGTGAATCCAGTTTTAGATTCCGATGCTTCACTTCAGGTTTACTGTATCCCTTGGACCTTCTTATTGACGATGAAACACAGAAATTGCATCCGAATTTAATACAACAGGCACAATACCGACTTAAGTACAAGAGGAGAGACACTCTAATTTTCTATGATTTGAATCTCTCCTGTGAATCGAGTTTTAGATTCCGATGCTTCACTTCAGGTTTACTGTATCCCTTGGACCTTCTTAATGACGATGATACACAGAAATTGCATCCAAATTTAATACAAAAGGCACAATGGCGACTTAAGTACAAGAAGATTGACACTCTCGATTTCCATGATTTGAACCTCTCCTGTGAGTCCAGTTTTAGATTCCGAAGCTTCACTTCAGGTTTACTGTATACCTTGCAGCTTCTTATTGACGATGAAACACAGAAATTGCATCGGAAATAAATTCAAAAGGCACTATACCGACTTAAGTACAAGAGGACTGACACTCTCACTTTCTATGATTTGAACCTCTCCTGTGAGTCCAGTTTTAGATTCCGATGCTTCACTTCAGGTTTACTGTATACCTTGCAGCTTTTTATTGACGATTAGACACAGGAATTGAATCGTAATTTAATACAAATGGCACAATGCCGACTTAAGTACAAGAGGACTGACACTCTCACTTTCCATGATTTGCACCTCTCCTGTGAGTCCAGATTTAGATTCCGATGCTTCACTTCAGGTTTACTGTATCCCTTGGACCTTCTTATTGACGATGAAACACAGAAATTGCATCCGAATATAATACAAAAGGCACAATACCGACTTAAGTGCAAGAGGAGTGAGTCTCTAACTATCTACGATTTGAACTTCTCCTGTGAGTCCAGTTTTAGATTCCGATGCTTCACTTCAGGTTTACTGTATACCTTCCACCTTCTTATTGACGATGAAACACAGAAATTGCATCCGAATTTAATACAAATGATATAATGCATACTTATTACAAGAGGACTGACACTCTCACTTTCTATGATTTGAACCTCTCCTGTGAGTCCAGTTTTAGATTCCGATGCTTCACTTCAGGTTTACTGTATACCTTGTAGCTTCTTATTAACGATGAGACACAGAAATTGCATCAGAATTTAATACGAATGGCACAATGCCGACTTAAGTACAAGGGGACTGACACTCTCACTCTCTATGATTTGAACCTCTCCTGTGAGTCCAGTTTTAGATTCCGATGCTTCACTTCAGGTTTACTGTATACCTTGCAGCTTCTTATTGACAATGAGACACAGAAATTGCATCGGAATTTAAACAAATGGCACAATGCCGACTTAAGTACAAGAGGACTGACACTCTCACTTTCTATGATTTGCACCTCTCCTGTGAGTCCAGTTTTAGATTCCGATGCTTCACTTCAGGTTTACTATATACCTTGCACCTTCTTATTGACGATGAAACACAGATATTGCATCGGAATTAAATTCAAAAGGCACAATGCCGACTTAAGTACAAGAGGACTGACACTTCAACTTTCTATGATTTGAACCTCTCCTTTGAGTCCAATTTTAGATTACGATGCTTCACTTCAGGTTTACTGTATCCCTTGGACCTTCTTATTGACGATGAAACACAGAAATTGCATCCGAATATAATACAAAAGGCACAATACCGACTTAAGTGCAAGAGGAGTGAGTCTCTAACTATCTACGATTTGAACTTCTCCTGTGAGTCCAGTTTTAGATTCCGATGCTTCACTTCAGGTTTACTGTATACCTTGCACCTTCTTATTGACGATGAAACACAGAAATTGCATCCGAATTTAATACAAATGATATAATGCAGACTTATTACAAGAGGACTGACACTCTCACTTTCTATGATTTGAACCCCTCCTGTGAGTCCAGTTTTAGATTCCGATGCTTCACTTCAGGTTTACTGTATCCCTTGGACCTTCTTAATGACGATGATACACAGAAATTGCATCCAAATTTAAAACAAAAGGCACAATGGCGACTTAAGTACAAAAAGATTGACACTCTCGATTTCCATGATTTGAACCTCTCCTGTGAGTCCAGTTTTAGATTCCGAAGCTTCACTTCAGGTTTACTGTATACCTTGCAGCTTCTTATTGACGATGAAACACAGAAATTGCATCCGATTTTAATACAAAAGGCACAATGGCGACTTAAGTACAACAGGACTGACACTCTCACTTTCCATGATTTGAACCTCTCCTGTGAGTCCAGTTTTAGATTCCGATGCTTCACTTCAGGTTTACTGTATCCCTTGGACCTTCTTATTGACGATGAAACACAGAAATTGCATCCGAATTTAATACAACAGGCACAATACCGACTTAAGTACAAGAGGAGAGACACTCTAATTTTCTATGATTTGAATCTCTCCTGTGGGTCCAGTATTAGATTCCGATGCTTCACTTCAGGTTTACTATATCCCTTGGACCTTCTTATTGAAGATGAAACACAGAAATTGCTTCCCAATTTAATACAAATGGCACAATACCGACTTAGGTACAAGAGGACTGACACTCTCACTTTCTATGATTTAACCTCTCCTGTGAGTTCAGTATCAGATTCCGATGCTTCACTTCAGGTTTACTGTATCCCTTGGACCTTCTTATTGAAGATGAAACACAGAAATTGCTTCCCAATTTAATACAAATGGCACAATACCGACTTAGGTACAAGAGGACTGACACTCTCACTTTCTATGATTTAACCTCTCCTGTGAGTCCAGTTTTAGATACCGATGCTTCACTTCAGGTTTACTTTATACCTTGCACCTTCTTATTGACGATGAAACACTGAAATTGCAGTCGAATTTAATACAAATGATATAATGCCGACTTAATTACAAGAGGACTGACACTCTCACTTTCTATGATTTGAACCTCTCCTGTGAATCCAGTTTTAGATTCCGATGCTTCACTTCAGGTTTACTGTATCCCTTGGACCTTCTTATTGACGATGAAACACAGAAATTGCATCCGAATTTAATACAACAGGCACAATACCGACTTAAGTACAAGAGGAGAGACACTCTAATTTTCTATGATTTGAATCTCTCCTGTGAATCGAGTTTTAGATTCCGATGCTTCACTTCAGGTTTACTGTATCCCTTGGACCTTCTTAATGACGATGATACACAGAAATTGCATCCAAATTTAATACAAAAGGCACAATGGCGACTTAAGTACAAGAAGATTGACACTCTCGATTTCCATGATTTGAACCTCTCCTGTGAGTCCAGTTTTAGATTCCGAAGCTTCACTTCAGGTTTACTGTATACCTTGCAGCTTCTTATTGACGATGAAACACAGAAATTGCATCGGAAATAAATTCAAAAGGCACTATACCGACTTAAGTACAAGAGGACTGACACTCTCACTTTCTATGATTTGAACCTCTCCTGTGAGTCCAGTTTTAGATTCCGATGCTTCACTTCAGGTTTACTGTATACCTTGCAGCTTTTTATTGACGATTAGACACAGGAATTGAATCGTAATTTAATACAAATGGCACAATGCCGACTTAAGTACAAGAGGACTGACACTCTCACTTTCCATGATTTGCACCTCTCCTGTGAGTCCAGTTTTAGATTCCGATGCTTCACTTCAGGTTTACTGTATCCCTTGGACCTTCTTATTGACGATGAAACACAGAAATTGCATCCGAATATAATACAAAAGGCACAATACCGACTTAAGTGCAAGAGGAGTGAGTCTCTAACTATCTACGATTTGAACTTCTCCTGTGAGTCCAGTTTTAGATTCCGATGCTTCACTTCAGGTTTACTGTATACCTTCCACCTTCTTATTGACGATGAAACACAGAAATTGCATCCGAATTTAATACAAATGATATAATGCATACTTATTACAAGAGGACTGACACTCTCACTTTCTATGATTTGAACCTCTCCTGTGAGTCCAGTTTTAGATTCCGATGCTTCACTTCAGGTTTACTGTATACCTTGCAGCTTCTTATTAACGATGAGACACAGAAATTGCATCAGAATTTAATACGAATGGCACAATGCCGACTTAAGTACAAGGGGACTGACACTCTCACTCTCTATGATTTGAACCTCTCCTGTGAGTCCAGTTTTAGATTCCGATGCTTCACTTCAGGTTTACTGTATACCTTGCAGCTTCTTATTGACAATGAGACACAGAAATTGCATCGGAATTTAAACAAATGGCACAATGCCGACTTAAGTACAAGAGGACTGACACTCTCACTTTCTATGATTTGCACCTCTCCTGTGAGTCCAGTTTTAGATTCCGATGCTTCACTTCAGGTTTACTATATACCTTGCAGCTTCTTATTGACGATGAAACACAGATATTGCATCGGAATTAAATTCAAAAGGCACAATGCCGACTTAAGTACAAGAGGACTGACACTTCAACTTTCTATGATTTGAACCTCTCCTTTGAGTCCAATTTTAGATTACGATGCTTCACTTCAGGTTTACTGTATCCCTTGGACCTTCTTATTGACGATGAAACACAGAAATTGCATCCGAATATAATACAAAAGGCACAATACCGACTTAAGTGCAAGAGGAGTGAGTCTCTAACTATCTACGATTTGAACTTCTCCTGTGAGTCCAGTTTTAGATTCCGATGCTTCACTTCAGGTTTACTGTATACTTTGCACCTTCTTATTGACGATGAAACACAGAAATTGCATCCGAATTTAATACAAATGATATAATGCAGACTTATTACAAGAGGACTGACACTCTCACTTTCTATGATTTGAACCCCTCCTGTGAGTCCAGTTTTAGATTCCGATGCTTCACTTCAGGTTTACTGTATCCCTTGGACCTTCTTAATGACGATGATACACAGAAATTGCATCCAAATTTAAAACAAAAGGCACAATGGCGACTTAAGTACAAAAAGATTGACACTCTCGATTTCCATGATTTGAACCTCTCCTGTGAGTCCAGTTTTAGATACCGATGCTTCACTTCAAGTTCACTGTATACCTTGGACCTTCTTATTGACGATGAAACACAGAGTTTGCATTTGAATTTAAGACAAAGGGCACATAGCCGTCTTAAGTACAAGAGGGCTGACACTCTAACTTTCTATGATTTCAACTTCTCCTGTGAGTCCAGTTTTAGATTCCGATGCTTCACTTCAGGTTTACTGTATCCCTTGGACCTTCTTAATGACGATAAAACACAGAAATTGCATCCGAATTTAATACAAAAGGCACAATGGCGACTTAAGCACAAGAAGACTGACACTCTCACTTTCCATGATTTGCACCTCTCCTGTGAGTCCAGTTTTAGATTCCGATGCTTCACTTCAGGTTTACTGTATACCATGCACCTTCTTATTGACGATGAAACACAGAAATTGCAGTCGAATTTAATACAAATGATATAATGCCGACTTAATTACAAGAGGACTGACACTCTCACTTTCTATGATTTGAACCTCTCCTGTGAGTCCAGTTTTAGATTCCGATGCTTCACTTCAGGTTTACTGTATACCTTGCAGCTCTTTATTGACGATGAGACACAGGAATTGAATCGGAATTTAATACAAATGGCACAATGCCGACTTAAGTACAAGAGGACTGACACTCTCACTTTCCATGAGTTGCACCTCTCCTGTGAGTCCAGTTTTAGATTCCGATGCTTCACTTCAGGTTTACTGTATACCTTGCACCTTCTTATTGACGATGAAACACAGAAATTGCAGTCGAATTTAATACAAATGGCACAATGCCGACTTAATTACAAGAGGACTGACACTCTCACTTTCTATGATTTGAACCTCTCCTGTGAGTCCAGTTTTAGATTCCGATGCTTCACTTCTGGTTTACTGTATACCTTGCACCTTCTTATTGGCGATGAGACACAGAAATTGCATCGGAATTAAAAACAAAAGGCACAATGCCGACTTAAGTAAAAGGGGACTGACACTCTCACTTTCTATGATTTGAATCCCTCCTGTGAGTCCAGTTTTAGATACCGATGCTTCACTTCAAGTTCACTGTATACCTTGGACCTTCTTATTGACGATGAAACACAGAGTTTGCATTTGAATTTAAGACAAAGGGCACATAGCCGTCTTAAGTACAAGAGGGCTGACACTCTAACTTTCTATGATTTCAACTTCTCCTGTGAGTCCAGTTTTAGATTCCGATGCTTCACTTCAGGTTTACTGTATCCCTTGGACCTTCTTAATGACGATAAAACACAGAAATTGCATCCGAATTTAATACAAAAGGCACAATGGCGACTTAAGCACAAGAAGACTGACACTCTCACTTTCCATGATTTGCACCTCTCCTGTGAGTCCAGTTTTAGATTCCGATGCTTCACTTCAGGTTTACTGTATACCATGCACCTTCTTATTGACGATGAAACACAGAAATTGCAGTCGAATTTAATACAAATGATATAATGCCGACTTAATTACAAGAGGACTGACACTCTCACTTTCTATGATTTGAACCTCTCCTGTGAGTCCAGTTTTAGATTCCGATGCTTCACTTCTTATTTACTGTATACCTTGCACCTTCTTATTGGCGATGAGACACAGAAATTGCATCGGAATTAAATACAAAAGGCACAATGCCGACTTAAGTAAAAGGGGACTGACACTCTCACTTTCTATGATTTGAATCCCTCCTGTGAGTCCAGTTTTAGATTCCGATGCTTTACTTCAAGTTCACTGTATACCTTGGACCTTCTTATTGACGATGAAACACATAAATTGCATCCGAATATAATACAAAAGGCACAATACCGACTTAAGTGCAAGAGGAGTGAGTCTCTAACTATCTACGATTTGAACTTCTCCTGTGAGTCCAGTTTTAGATTCCGATGCTTCACTTCAGGTTTACTGTATACCTTGCACCTTCTTATTGACGATGAAACACAGAAATTGCATCCGAATTTAATACAAATGATATAATGCAGACTTATTAAAAGAGGACTGACACTCTCACTTTCTATGATTTGAACCTCTCCTGTGAGTCCAGTTTTAGATTCCGATGCTTCACTTCAGGTTTACTGTATCCCTTGGACCTTCTTAATGACGATGATACACAGATATAGCATCCAAATTTAATACAAAAGGCACAATGGCGACTTAAGTACAAGAAGATTGACACTCTCGATTTCCATGATTTGAACCTCTCCTGTGAGTCCAGTTTTAGATTCCGAAGCTTCACTTCAGGTTTACTGTATACCTTGCAGCTTCTTATTGACGATGAAACACAGAAATTGCATCGGATATAAATTCAAAAGGCACTATACCGACTTAAGTACAAGAGGACTGACACTCTCACTTTCTATGATTAGAACCTCTCCTGTGAGTCCAGTTTTAGATTCCGATGCTTCACTTCAGGTTTACTGTATACCTTGCAGCTTTTTATTGACGATGAGACACAGGAATTGAATCGGAATTTAATACAAATGGCACAATGCCGACTTAAGTACAAGAGGACTGACACTCTCACTTTCCATGATTTGCACCTCTCCTGTGAGTCCAGTTACAGATTCCGATGCTTCACTTCAGGTTTACTGTATACCTTGTACCTTCTTATTGACGATGAAACACAGAAATTGCAGTCGAATTTAATACAAATGATATAATGCCGACTTAATTACAAGAGGACTGACACTCTCACTTTCTATGATTTGAACCTCTCCTGTGAGTCCAGTTTTAGATTCCGATGCTTCACTTCTGGTTTACTCTATACCTTGCACCTTCTTATTGGCGATGAGACACAGAAATTGCATCGGAATTAAATACAAAAGGCACAATGCCGACTTAAGTAAAAGGGGACTGACACTCTCACTTTCTATGATTTGAATCCCTCCTGTGAGTCCAGTTTTAGATTCCGATGCTTCACTTCAAGTTCACTGTATACCTTGGACCTTCTTATTGACGATGAAACACAGAGTTTGCATTTGAATTTAAGACAAAAGACACATAGCCGTCTTAAGTACAAGAGGGCTGACACTCTAACTTTCTATGATTTCAACTTCTCCTGTGAGTCCAGTTTTAGATTCCGATGCTTCACTTCAGGTTTACTGTATCCCTTGGACCTTCTTATTGACGATGAAACACAGAAATTGCATCCGATTTTAATACAAAAGGCACAATGGCGACTTAAGTACAAGAGGACTGACACTCTCACTTTCCATGGTATGAACCTCTCCTGTGAGTCCAGTTTTAGATTCCGATGCTTCACTTCAGGTTTACTGTATCCCTTGGACCTTCTTATTGACGATGAAACACAGAAATTGCATCCGAATTTAATACAACAGGCACAATACCGACTTAAGTACAAGAGGAGTGACACTCTAATTTTCTATGATTTGAATCTCTCCTGTGGGTCCAGTTTTAGATTCCGATGCTTCACTTCAGGTTTACTGTATCCCTTGGACCTTCTTATTGACGATGAAACACAGAAATTGCTTCCGAATTTAATACAAAAGGCACAATGGCGACTTAAGCACAAGAAGACTCACACTCTCACTTTCCATGATTTGAACCTCTCCTGTGGGTCCAGTTTTAGATTCCGATGCTTCACTTCAGGTTTACTGTATACCTTGCACCTTCTTACTGACGATGAAACACAGAAATTGCATCCGAATTTAATACAAAAGGCACAATGGCGACTTAAGTACAAGGGGACTGACACTCTCACTTTCCATGATTTGAACCTCTCCTTTGAGACCAGTTTTAGATTCCGATGCTTCACTTCAGGTTTACTGTATACCTTGCACCGTCTTATTGACGATGAAACACATAAATTGCATCCGAATTTAATACAAATGGCATAATGCCGACTTAATTACAATAGGTCTGACACTCTCACTTTCTATGATTTGAACCTCTCCTGTGAGTCCAGTTTTAGATTCCGATGCTTCACTTCAGGTTTACTGTATACCTTGCAGCTTTTGATTGACGATGAGACACAGGAATTGAATCGGAATTTAATACAAATGGCACAATGCCGACTTAAGTACAAGAGGACTGACACTCTCACTTTCCATGATTTGCATCTCTCCTGTGAGTCCAGTTTTAGATTCCGATGCTTCACTTCAGGTTTACTGTATACCTTGCACCTTCTTGTTGACGATGAAACACAGAAATTGCAGCCGAATTTAATACAAATGATATAATGCCGACTTAATTACATGAGGACTGACAATCTCACTTTCTATGATTTGAACCTCTCCTGTGAGTCCAGTTTTAGATTCCGATGCTTCACTTCTGGTTTACTGTACACCTTGCACCTTCTTATTGGCGATGAGACACAGAAATTGCATCGGAATTAAATACAAAAGGCACAATGCCGACTTAAGTAAAAGAGGACTGACACTCTCACTTTCTATGATTTGAATCCCTCCTGTGAGTCCAGTTTTAGATTCCGATGCTTCACTTCAAGTTCACTGTATCCCTTGGACCTTCTTATTGACGTTGAAACACAGAGTTTGCATTTGAATTTAAGACAAAAGGCACATAGCCGTCTTAAGTACAAGAGGGCTGACACTCTAACTTTCTATGATTTCAACCTCTCCTGTGAGTCCAGTCTTAGATTCCGATGCTTCACTTCAGGTTTACTGTATCCCTTGGACCTTCTTATTGACGATGAAACACAGAAATTGCATCCGATTTTAATACAAAAGGCACAATGGCGACTTAAGTACAAGAGGACTGACACTCTCACTTTCCATGATTTGAACCTCTCCTGTGAGTCCAGTTTTAGATTCCGATGCTTTACTTCAGGTTTACTGTATCCCTTGGACCTTCTTATTGACGATGAAACACAGAAATTGCATCCGAATTTAATACAACAGGCACAATACCGACTTAAGTACAAGAGGAGTGACACTCTAACTTTCTATGATTTGAATCTCTCCTGTGGGTCCAGTTTCAGATTCCGATGCTTCACTTCAGGTTTACTGTATCCCTTGGACCTTCTTATTGAAGATGAAACACAGAAATTGCTTCCCAATTTAATACAAATGGCACAATACCGACTTAGGTACAAGAGGACTGACACTCTCACTTTCTATGATTTGAACCTCTCCTGTGAGCCCAGTTTTAGATTCCGATGCTTCACTTGATGTTTACTGTATACCATGCACCTTCTAATTGACGATGGAACTCAGAAATTGCATCGGAATTAAATTCAAAAGGCACAATGCCGAGTTAAGTACAAGAGGACTGACACACTAACGCTCTAACTCTCTATGATTTGAACCTCTCCTGTGAGTCCAGTTTAGGATTCCGTTGTTTCACTTCAGGTTTACTGTATCCCTTGGACCTTCTTATTGACGATGTAACACAGAAATTGCATCCGAATTTAATACAAATGGCACAATGCCGACTTAAGTACTAAAGGACTGACGCTCTTACTTTCTATGATTTGAACCTCTCCTGTGAGCCCAGTTGTAGATTCCGATGCTTCACTTCAGGTTTACTGAATACCTTGCACCTTCATATTGACGAAGAAACACAGAAATTGCATCCGAATTTAATACAAAAGGCACAATGCCGACTTAAGTACAAGAGGACTGACACTCTAACGCTCTAAATCTCTATGATTTGAACCTCTCCTGTGAGTCCAGTTTAGGATTCCGATGCTTCACTTCCGGTTTACTGTATCCCTTGGACCTTCTTGTTGACGATGAAACAAAGATATTGCATCCAAATTTAATACAAATGGCACAATGCCGACTTAGGTACAAGAGGACTGACACTCTCACTTTCTGTGATTTGAACCTCTCCTGTGAGTCCAGTTTTAGTTTCCGATGCTTCACTTTAGGTTTACTGTATACCTTGCAGCTTCGTATTGACGACGAGACCCAGAAATTGCATCGGAATTAAATTCAAAACGCACAATGACGACTTAAGTACAAGTGGACTGACACTCTAACTTTCTACGATTTAAACCTCTCCTGTGAGTCCAGTTTTAGGTTCCGATGCTTCACTTCAGGTTTACTGTATCCCTTGGACCTTCTTATTGACGATGAAACACAGAAATTGCATCCGAATTTAATACAAAAGTCACAATACCGACTTAGGTACAAGACGAGTGACACTATAACTTTCTATGATTTGAACCTCTCCTGTGAGTCCAGTTTTAGATTCCGATGCTTCACTTCAGGTTTACTGTATTCCTTGCACCTTCTTATTGACGATGAAACACAGAAATTGCATCCGAATTTAATTCAAATGGCACAATGCCGACTTAAGTACAAGAGGACTGACACTCTCACTTTCTATGATTCGAACCTCTCCTGTGAGTCCAGGTTTAGATTCCGATGCTTCACTTCAGGTTTACTGTATACCTTGCAGCTTTTAATTGACGATGAGACACAGGAATTGAATCGGAATTTAATACAAATGGCACAATGCCGACTTAAGTACAAGAGGACTGACACTCTCACTTTCCATGATTTGCACCTCTCCTGTGAGTCCAGTTTTAGATTCCGATGCTTCACTTCAGGTTTACTGTATACCATGCACCTTCTTATTGACGATGAAACACAGAAATTGCTGTCGAATTTAATACAAATGATATAATGCCGACTTAATTACAAGAGGACTGACACTCTCACTTTCTATGATTTGAACCTCTCCTGTGAGTCCAGTTTTAGATTCCGATGCTTCACTTCTTATTTACTGTATACCTTGCACCTTCTTATTGGCGATGAGACACAGAAATTGCATCGGAATTAAATACAAAAGGCACAATGCCGACTTAAGTAAAAGGGGACTGACACTCTCACTTTCTATGATTTGAATCCCTCCTGTGAGTCCAGTTTTAGATTCCGATGCTTCACTTCAAGTTCACTGTATACCTTGGACCTTCTTATTGACGATGAAACACAGAAATTGCATCCGAATATAATACAAAAGGCACAATACCGACTTAAGTGCAAGAGGAGTGAGTCTCTAACTATCTACGATTTGAACTTCTCCTGTGAGTCCAGTTTTAGATTCCGATGCTTCACTTCAGGTTTACTGTATACCTTGCACCTTCTTATTGACGATGAAACACAGAAATTGCATCCGAATTTAATACAAATGATATAATGCAGACTTATTACAAGAGGACTGACACTCTCACTTTCTATGATTTGAACCTCTCCTGTGAGTCCAGTTTTAGATTCCGATGATTCACTTCAGGTTTACTGTATACCTTGCAGCTTCTTATTGACGATGAAACACAGAAATTGCATCGGAAATAAATTCAAAAGGCACTATACCGACTTAAGTACAAGAGGACTGACACTCTCACTTTCTATGATTTGAACCTCTCCTGTGAGTCCAGTTTTAGATTCCGATGCTTCACTTCAGGTTTACTGTATACCTTGCAGCTTTTTATTGACGATGAGACACAGGAATTGAATCGGAATTTAATACAAATGGCACAATGCCGACTTAAGTACAACAGGACTGACACTCTCACTTCCATTATTTGCACCTCTCCTGTGAGTCCAGTTTTAGATTCCGATGCTTCACTTCAGGTTTACTGTATAACTTGTACCTTCTTATTGACGATGAAACACAGAAATTGCAGTCGAATTTAATACAAATGGTATAATGCCGACTTAATTACAAGAGGACTGACACTCTCACTTTCTATGATTTGAACCTCTCCTGTGAGTCCAGTTTTAGATTCCGATGCTTCACTTCTGGTTTACTGTATACCTTGCACCTTCTTATTGGCGATGAGACACAGAAATTGCATCGGAATTAAATAGAAAAGGCACAATGCCGACTTAAGTAAAAGGGGACTGACACTCTCACTTTCTATGATTTGAATCCCTCCTGTGAGTCCAGTTTTAGATTCCGATGCTTCACTTCAAGTTCACTGTATACCTTGGACCTTCTTATTGACGATGAAACACAGAGTTTGCATTTGAATTTAAGACAAAAGGCACATAGCCGTCTTAAGTACAAGAGGGCTGACACTCTAACTTTCTATGATTTCAACTTCTCCTGTGAGTCCAGTTTTAGATTCCGATGCTTCACTTCAGGTTTACTGTATCCCTTGGACCTTCTTATTGACGATGAAACACAGAAATTGCATCCGATTTTAATACAAAAGGCACAATGGCGACTTAAGTACAAGAGGACTGACACTCTCACTTTCCATGATTTGAACCTCTCCTGTGAGTCCAGTTTTATATTCCGATGCTTCACTTCAGGTTTACTGTATCCCTTGGACCTTCTTAATGACGATGATACACAGAAATAGCATCCAAATTTAATACAAATGGCACAATGCCGACTTAAGTACTAAAGGACTGACACTCTTACTTTCTATGATTTGAACCTCTCCTGTGAGTCCAGTTTTAGATTCCGATGCTTCACTTCAGGTTTACTGTATTCCTTGCACCTTCTTATTGACGATGAAACACAGAAATTAAATCCGAATTTAATTCAAATGGCACAATGCCGACTTAAGTACAAGAGGACTGACACTCTCACTTTCTATGATTCGAACCTCTCCTGTGAGTCCAGTTTTAGATTCCGATGCTTCACTTCAGGTTTACTGTATACCTTGCAGCTTTTAATTGACGATGAGACACAGGAATTGAATCGGAATTTAATACAAATGGCACAATGCCGACTTAAGTACAAGAGGACTGAGACTCTCACTTTCCATGATTTGCACCTCTCCTGTGAGTCCAGTTTTAGATTCCGATGCTTCACTTCAGGTTTACTGTATACCATGCACCTTCTTATTGACGATGAAACACAGAAATTGCAGTCGAATTTAATACAAATGATATAATGCCGACTTAATTACAAGAGGACTGACACTCTCACTTTCTATGATTTGAACCTCTCCTGTGAGTCCAGTTTTAGATTCCGATGCTTCACTTCTTATTTACTGTATACCTTGCACCTTCTTATTGGCGATGAGACACAGAAATTGCATCGGAATTAAATACAAAAGGCACAATGCCGACTTAAGTAAAAGGGGACTGACACTCTCACTTTCTATGATTTGAATCCCTCCTGTGAGTCCAGTTTTAGATTCCGATGCTTCACTTCAAGTTCACTGTATACCTTGGACCTTCTTATTGACGATGAAACACAGAAATTGCATCCGAATATTATACAAAAGGCACAATACCGACTTAAGTGCAAGAGGAGTGAGTCTCTAACTATCTACGATTTGAACTTCTCCTGTGAGTCCAGTTTTAGATTCCGATGCTTCACTTCAGGTTTACTGTATACCTTGCACCTTCTTATTGACGATGAAACACAGAAATTGCATCCGAATTTAATACAAATGATATAATGCAGACTTATTACAAGAGGACTGACACTCTCACTTTCTATGATTTGAACCTCTCCTGTGAGTCCAGTTTTAGATTCCGATGCTTCACTTCAGGTTTACTGTATACCTTGCAGCTTCTTATTGACGATGAAACACAGAAATTGCATCGGAAATAAATTCAAAAGGCACTATACCGACTTAAGTACAAGAGGACTGACACTCTCACTTTCTATGATTTGAACCTCTCCTGTGAGTCCAGTTTTAGATTCCGATGCTTCACTTCAGGTTTACTGTATACCTTGCAGCTTTTTATTGACGATGAGACACAGGAATTGAATCGGAATTTAATACAAATGGCACAATGCCGACTTAAGTACAAGAGGACTGACACTCTCACTTTCCAAGATTTGCACCTCTCCTGTGAGTCCAGTTTTAGATTCCGATGCTTCACTTCAGGTTTACTGTATAACTTGTACCTTCTTATTGACGATGAAACACAGAAATTGCAGTCGAATTTAATACAAATGGTATAATGCCGACTTAATTACAAGAGGACTGACACTCTCACTTTCTATGATTTGAACCTCTCCTGTGAGTCCAGTTTTAGATTCCGATGCTTCACTTCTGGTTTACTGTATACCTTGCACCTTCTTATTGGCGATGAGACACAGAAATTGCATCGGAATTAAATACAAAAGGCACAATGCCGACTTAAGTAAAAGAGGACTGACACTCTCACTTTCTATGATTTGAATCCCTCCTGTGAGTCCAGTTTTAGATTCCGATGCTTCACTTCAAGTTCACTGTATACCTTGGACCTTCTTATTGACGATGAAACACAGAGTTTGCATTTGAATTTAAGACAAAAGGCACATAGCCGTCTTAAGTACAAGAGGGCTGACACTCTAACTTTCTATGATTTCAACTTCTCCTGTGAGTCCAGTTTTAGATTCCGATGCTTCACTTCAGGTTTACTGTATCCCTTGGACCTTCTTATTGACGATGAAACACAGAAATTGCATCCGATTTTAATACAAAAGGCACAATGGCGACTTAAGTACAAGAGGACTGACACTCTCACTTTCCATGATTTGAACCTCTCCTGTGAGTCCAGTTTTAGATTCCGATGCTTCACTTCAGGTTTACTGTATCCCTTGGACCTTCTTAATGACGATGATACACAGAAATAGCATCCAAATTTAATACAAATGGCACAATGCCGACTTAAGTACTAAAGGACTGACACTCTTACTTTCTATGATTTGAACCTCTCCTGTGAGTCCAGTTTTAGATTCCGATGCTTCACTTCAGGTTTACTGTATTCCTTGCACCTTCTTATTGACGATGAAACACAGAAATTAAATCCGAATTTAATTCAAATGGCACAATGCCGACTTAAGTACAAGAGGACTGACACTCTCACTTTCTATGATTCGAACCTCTCCTGTGAGTCCAGTTTTAGATTCCGATGCTTCACTTCAGGTTTACTGTATACCTTGCAGCTTTTAATTGACGATGAGACACAGGAATTGAATCGGAATTTAATACAAATGGCACAATGCCGACTTAAGTACAAGAGGACTGAGACTCTCACTTTCCATGATTTGCACCTCTCCTGTGAGTCCAGTTTTAGATTCCGATGCTTCACTTCAGGTTTACTGTATACCATGCACCTTCTTATTGACGATGAAACACAGAAATTGCAGTCGAATTTAATACAAATGATATAATGCCGACTTAATTACAAGAGGACTGACACTCTCACTTTCTATGATTTGAACCTCTCCTGTGAGTCCAATTTTAGATTCCGATGCTTCACTTCTTATTTACTGTATACCTTGCACCTTCTTATTGGCGATGAGACACAGAAATTGCATCGGAATTAAATACAAAAGGCACAATGCCGACTTAAGTAGAAGGGGACTGACACTCTCACTTTCTATGATTTGAATCCCTCCTGTGAGTCCAGTTTTAGATTCCGATGCTTCACTTCAATTTCACTGTATACCTTGGACCTTCTTATTGACGATGAAACACAGAAATTACATCCGAATATAATACAAAAGGCACAATACCGACTTAAGTGCAAGAGGAGTGAGTCTCTAACTATCTACGATTTGAACTTCTCCTGTGAGTCCAGTTTTAGATTCCGATGCTTCACTTCAGGTTTACTGTATACCATGCACCTTCTTATTGACGATGAAACACAGAAATTGCATCCGAATTTAATACAAATGATATAATGCAGACTTATTACAAGAGGACTGACACTCTCACTTTCTATGATTTGAACTTCTCCTGTGAGTCCAGTTTTAGATTCCGATGCTTCACTTCAGGTTTACTGTATCCCTTGGACCTTCTTAATGACGATGATACACAGAAATAGCATCCAAATTTAATACAAAAGGCACAATGGCGACTTAAGTACAAGAAGATTGACACTCTCGATTTCCATGATTTGAACCTCTCCTGTGAGTCCAGTTTTAGATTCTGAAGCTTCACTTCAGGTTTACTGTATACCTTGCAGCTTCTTATTGACGATGAAACACAGAAATTGCATCGGAAATAAATTCAAAAGGCACTATACCGACTTAAGTACAAGAGGACTGACACTCTCACTTTCTATGATTTGAACCTCTCCTGTGAGTCCAGTTTTAGATTCCGATGCTTCACTTCAGGTTTACTGTATACCTTGCAGCTTTTTATTGACGATGAGACACAGGAATTGAATCGGAATTTAATACAAATGGCACAATGCCGACTTAAGTACAAGAGGACTGACACTCTCACTTTCCATGATTTGCACCTCTCCTGTGAGTCCAGTTTTAGATTCCGATGCTTCACTTCAGTTTTACTGTATACCTTGTACCTTCTTATTGACGATGAAACACAGAAATTGCAGTCGAATTTAATACAAATGATATAATGCCGACTTAATTACAAGAGGACTGACACTCTCACTTTCTATGATTTGAACCTCTCCTGTGAGTCCAGTTTTAGATTCCGATGCTTCACTTCTGGTTTACTGTATACCTTGCACCTTCTTATTGGCGATGAGACACAGAAATTGCATCGGAATTAAATACAAAAGGCACAATGCCGACTTAAGTAAATGGGGACTGACACTCTCACTTTCTATGATTTGAATCCCTCCTGTGAGTCCAGTTTTAGATTACGATGCTTCACTTCAAGTTCACTGTATACCTTGGACCTTCTTATTGACGATGAAACACAGAGTTTGCATTTGAATTTAAGCCAAAAGGCACATAGCCGTCTTAAGTACAAGAGGGCTGACACTCTAACTTTCTATGATTTCAACTTCTCCTGTGCGTCCAGTTTTAGTTTCCAATGCTTCACTTCAGGTTTACTGTATCCCTTGGACCTTCTTATTGACGATGAAACACAGAAATTGCATCCGATTTTAATACAAAAGGCACACTGGCGACGTAAGTACAAGAGGACTGACACTCTCACTTTCCATGATTTGAACCTCTCCTGTGAGTCCAGTTTTAGATTCCGATTCTTCACTTCAGGTTTACTGTATCCCTTGGACCTTCTTAATGACGATGATACACAGAAATAGCATCCAAATTTAATACAAAAGGCACAATGGCGACTTAAGTACAAGAAGATTATACACTCTCGATTTCCATGATCTGAACCTCTCCTGTGAGTCCAGTTTTAGATTCCGAAGCTTCACTTCAGGTTTACTGTATACCTTGCAGCTTCTTATTGACGATGAAACACAGAAATTGCATCGGAAATAAATTCAAAAGGCACTATACCGACTTAAGTACAAGAGGACTGACACTCTCACTTTCTATGATTTGAACCTCTCCTGTGAGTCCAGTTTTAGATTCCGATGCTTCACTTCAGGTTTACTGTATACCTTGCAGCTTTTTATTGACGATGAGACACAGGAATTGAATCGGAATTTAATACAAATGGCACAATGCCGACTTAAGTACAAGAGGACTGACACTCTCACTTTCCATGATTTGCACCTCTCCTGTGAGTCCAGTTTTAGATTCCGATGCTTCACTTCAGGTTTACTGTATACCTTGTACCTTCTTATTGACGATGAAACACAGATATTGCAGTCGAATTTAATACAAATGATATAATGCCGACTTAATTACAAGAGGACTGACACTCTCACTTTCTATGATTTGAACCTCTCCTGTGAGTCCAGTTTTAGATTCCGATGCTTCACTTCTGGTTTACTGTATACCTTGCACCTTCTTATTGGCGATGAGACACAGAAATTGCATCGGAATTAAATACAAAAGGCACAATGCCGGCTTAAGTAAAAGGGGACTGACACTCTCACTTTCTATGATTTGAATCCCTCCTGTGAGTCCAGTTTTAGATTCCGATGCTTCACTTCAAGTTCACTGTATACCTTGGACCTTCTTATTGACGATGAAACACAGAGTTTGCATTTGAATTTAAGACAAAAGGCACATAGCCGTCTTAAGTACAAGAGGGCTGACACTCTAACTTTCTATGATTTCAACTTCTCCTGTGAGTCCAGTTTTAGATTCCGATGCTTCACTTCAGGTTTACTGTATCCCTTGGACCTTCTTATTGACGATGAAACACAGAAATTGCATCCGATTTTAATACAAAAGGCACAATGGCGACTTAAGTACAAGAGGACTGACACTCTCACTTTCAATGATTTGAACCTCTCCTGTGAGTCCAGTTTTAGATTCCGATGCTTCACTTCAGGTTTACTGTATCCCTTGGACCTTCTTAATGACGATGATACACAGAAATAGCATCCAAATTTAATACAAAAGGCACAATGGCGACTTAAGTACAAGAAGATTGACACTCTCGATTTCCATGATTTGAACCTCTCCTGTGAGTCCAGTTTTAGATTCCGAAGCTTCACTTCAGGTTTACTGTATACCTTGCAGCTTCTTATTGACGATGAAACACAGAAATTGCATCGGAAATAAATTCAAAAGGCACTATACCGACTTAAGTACAAGAGGACTGACACTCTCACTTTCTATGATTTGAACCTCTCCTGTGAGTCCAGTTTTAGATTCCGATGCTTCACTTCAGGTTTACTGTATACCTTGCAGCTTTTTATTGACGATGAGACACAGGAATTGAATCGGAATTTAATACAAATGGCACAATGCCGACTTAAGTACAAGAGGACTGACACTCTCACTTTCCATGATTTGCACCTCTCCTGTGAGTCCAGTTTTAGATTCCGATGCTTCACTTCAGGTTTACTGTATACCTTGTACCTTCTTATTGACGATGAAACACAGAAATTGCAGTCGAATTTAATACAAATGATATAATGCCGACTTAATTACAAGAGGACTGACACTCTCACTTTCTATGATTTGAACCTCTCCTGTGAGTCCAGTTTTAGATTCCGATGCTTCACTTCTGGTTTACAGTATACCTTGCACCTTCTTATTGGCGATGAGACACAGAAATTGCATCGGAATTAATTACAAAAGGCACAATGCCGACTTAAGTAAAAGGGGACTGACACTCTCACTTTCTATGATTTGAACCTCTCCTGTGAGTCCAGTTTTAGATTCCGATGCTTCACTTCAGGTTTACTGTATCCCTTGGACCTTCTTATTGACGATGAAAAACAGAAATTGCATCCGAATTTAATACAACAGGCACAATACCGACTTAAGTACAAGAGGAGTGACACTCTAATTTTCTATGATTTGAATCTCTCCTGTGGGTCCAGTTTTAGATTCCGATGCTTCACTTCAGGTTTACTGTATCCCTTGGACCTTCTTATTGACGATGAAACACAGAAATTGCATCCGAATTTAATACAAATGGCACAATGCCGACTTAAGTACTAAAGGACTGACACTCTTACTTTCTATGATTTGAACCTCTCCTGTGAGTCCAGTTTTAGATTCCGATGCTTCACTTCAGGTTTACTGTATTCCTTGCACCTTCTTATTGACGATGAAACACAGAAATTGCATCCGAATTTAATTCAAATGGCACAATGCCGACTTAAGTACAAGAGGACTGACACTCTCACTTTCTATGATTCGAACCTCTCCTGTGAGTCCAGTTTTAGATTCCGATGCTTCACTTCAGGTTTACTGTATACCTTGCAGCTTTTAATTGACGATGAGACACAGGAATTGAATCGGAATTTAATACAAATGGCACAATGCCGACTTAAGTACAAGAGGACTGAGACTCTCACTTTCCATGATTTGCACCTCTCCTGTGAGTCCAGTTTTAGATTCCGATGCTTCACTTCAGGTTTACTGTATACCATGCACCTTCTTATTGACGATGAAACACAGAAATTGCAGTCGAATTTAATACAAATAATATAATGCCGACTTAATTACATGAGGACTGACACTCTCACTTTCTATGATTTGAACCTCTCCTGTGAGTCCAGTTTTAGATTCCGATGCTTCACTTTTTATTTACTGTATACCTTGCACCTTCTTATTGGCGATGAGACACAGAAATTGCATCGGAATTAAATACAAAAGGCACAATGCCGACTTAAGTAAAAGGGGACTGACACTCTCACTTTCTATGATTTGAATCCCTCCTGTGAGTCCAGTTTTAGATTCCGATGCTTCACTTCAAGTTCACTGTATACCTTGGACCTTCTTATTGACGATGAAACACAGAAATTGCATCCGAATATAATACAAAAGGCACAATACCGACTAAAGTGCAAGAGGAGTGAGTCTCTAACTATCTACGATTTGAACTTCTCCTGTGAGTCCAGTTTTAGATTCCGATGCTTCACTTCAGGTTTACTGTATACCTTGCACCTTCTTATTGACGATGAAACACAGAAATTGCATCCGAATTTAATACAAATGATATAATGCAGACTTATTACAAGAGGACTGACACTCTCACTTTCTATGATTTGAACCACTCCTGTGAGTCCAGTTTTAGATTCCGATGCTTCACTTCAGGTTTACTGTATCCCTTGGACCTTCTTAATAACGATGATACACAGAAATAGCATCCAAATTTAATACAAAAGGCACAATGGCGACTTAAGTACAAGAAGATTGACACTCTCGATTTCCATGATTTGATCCTCTGCTGTGAGTCCAGTTTTAGATTCCGAAGCTTCATTTCAGGTTTACTGTATACCTTGCAGCTTCTTATTGACGATGAAACACAGAAATTGCATCGGAAATAAATTCAAAAGGCACTATACCGACTTAAGTACAAGAGGACTGACACTCTCACTTTCTATGATTTGAACCTCTCCTGTGAGTCCAGTTTTAGATTCCGATGCTTCACTTCAGGTTTACTGTATACCTTGCAGCTTTTTATTGACGATGAGACACAGGAATTGAATCGGAATTTAATACAAATGGCACAATGCCGACTTAAGTACAAGAGGACTGACACTCTCACTTTCCATGATTTGCACCTCTCCTGTGAGTCCAGTTTTAGATTCCGATGCTTCACTTCAGGTTTACTTTATAACTTGTACCTTCTTATTGACGATGAAACACAGAAATTGCAGTCGAATTTAATACAAATGATATAATGCCGACAAAATTACAAGAGGACTGACACTCTCACTTTCTATGATTTGAACCTCTCCTGTGAGTCCAGTTTTAGATTCCGATGCTTCACTTCTGGTTTACTGTATACCTTGCACCTTCTTATTGGCGATGAGACACAGAAATTGCATCGGAATTAAATACAAAAGGCACAATGCCGACTTAAGTAAAAGGGGACTGACACTCTCACTTTCTATGATTTGAATCCCTCCTGTGAGTCCAGTTTTAGATTCCGATGCTTCACTTCAAGTTCACTGTATACCTTGGACCTTCTTCTTGACGATGAAACACAGAGTTTGCATTTGAATTTAAGACAAAAGGCACATAGCCGTCTTAAGTACAAGAGGGCTGACACTCTAACTTTCTATGATTTCAACTTCTCCTGTGAGTCCAGTTTTAGATTCCGATGCTTCACTTCAGGTTTACTGTATCCCTTGGACCTTCTTATTGACGATGAAACACAGAAATTGCATCCGATTTTAATACAAAAGGCACAATGGCGACTTAAGTACAAGAGGACTGACACTCTCACTTTCCATGATTTGAACCTCTCCTGTGAGTCCAGTTTTAGATTCCGATGCTTCACTTCAGGTTTACTGTATCCCTTGGACCTTCTTAATGACGATGATACACAGAAATAGCATCCAAATTTAATACAAATGGCACAATGCCGACTTAAGTACTAAAGGACTGACACTCTTACATTCTATGATTTGAACCTCTCCTGTGAGTCCAGTTTTAGATTCCGATGCTTCACTTCAGGTTTACTGTATTCCTTGCACCTTCTTATTGACGATGAAACACAGAAATTAAATCCGAATTTAATTCAAATGGCACAATGCCGACTTAAGTACAAGAGGACTGACACTCTCACTTTCTATGATTCGAACCTCTCCTGTGAGTCCAGTTTTAGATTCCGATGCTTCACTTCAGGTTTACTGTATACCTTGCAGCTTTTAATTGACGATGAGACACAGGAATTGAATCGGAATTTAATACAAATGGCACAATGCCGACTTAAGTACAAGAGGACTGAGACTCTCACTTTCCATGATTTGCACCTCTCCTGTGAGTCCAGTTTTAGATTCCGATGCTTCACTTCAGGTTTACTGTATACCATGCACCTTCTTATTGACGATGAAACACAGAAATTGCAGTCGAATTTAATACAAATGATATAATGCCGACTTAATTACAAGAGGACTGACACTCTCACTTTCTATGATTTGAACCTCTCCTGTGAGTCCAGTTTTAGATTCCGATGCTTCACTTCTTATTTACTGTATACCTTGCACCTTCTTATTGGCGATGAGACACAGAAATTGCATCGGAATTAAATACAAAAGGCACAATGCCGACTTAAGTAAAAGGGGACTGACACTCTCACTTTCTATGATTTGAATCCCTCCTGTGAGTCCAGTTTTAGATTCCGATGCTTCACTTCAAGTTCACTGTATACCTTGGACCTTCTTATTGACGATGAAACACAGAAATTGCATCCGAATATAATACAAAAGGCACAATACCGACTTAAGTGCAAGAGGAGTGAGTCTCTAACTATCTACGATTTGAACTTGTCCTGTGAGTCCAGTTTTAGATTCCGATGCTTCACTTCAGGTTTACTGTATACCATGCACCTTCTTATTGACGATGAAACACAGAAATTGCATCCGAATTTAATACAAATGATATAATGCAGACTTATTACAAGAGGACTGACACTCTCACTTTCTATGATTTGAACCTCTCCTGTGAGTCCAGTTTTAGATTCCGATGCTTCACTTCAGGTTTACTGTATCCCTTGGACCTTCTTAATGACGATGATACACAGAAATAGCATCCAAATTTAATACAAAAGGCACAATGGCGACTTAAGTACAAGAGGACTGACACTCTCACCTTCCATGATTTGAACCTCTCCTGTGAGTCCAGTTTTAGATTCCGATGCTTCACTTCAGGTTTACTGTATCCCTTGGACCTTCTTAATGACGATGATACACAGAAATAGCATCCAAATTTAATACAAAAGGCACAATGGCGACTTAAGTACAAGAAGATTATACACTCTCGATTTCCATGATTTGAACCTCTCCTATGAGTCCAGTTTTAGATTCCGAAGCTTCACTTCAGGTTTACTGTATACCTTGCAGCTTCTTATTGACGATGAAAAACAGAAATTGCATCGGAAATAAATTCAAAAGGCACTATACCGACTTAAGTACAAGAGGACTGACACTCTCACTTTCTATGATTTGAACCTCTCCTGTGAGTCCAGTTTTAGATTCCGATGCTTCACTTCAGGTTTACTGTATACCTTGCAGCTTTTTATTGACGATGAGACACAGGAATTGAATCGGAATTTAATACGAATGGCACAATGCCGACTTAAGTACAAGAGGACTGACACTCTCACTTTCCATGATTTGCACCTCTCCTGTGAGTCCAGTTTTAGATTCCGATGCTTCACTTCAGGTTTACTGTATACCTTGTACCTTCTTATTGACGATGAAACACAGAAATTGCAGTCGAATTTAATACAAATGATATAATGCCGACTTAATTACAAGAGGACTGACACTCTCACTTTCTATGATTTGAACCTCTCCTGTGAGTCCAGTTTTAGATGCCGATGCTTCACTTCTGGTTTACTGTATACCTTGCACCTTCTTATTGGCGATGAGACACAGAAATTGCATCGGAATTAAATACAAAAGGCACAATGCCGACTTAAGTAAAAGGGGACTGACACTCTCACTTTCTATGATTTGAATCCCTCCTGTGAGTCCAGTTTTAGATTCCGATGCTTCACTTCAAGTTCACTGTATACCTTGGACCTTCTTATTGACGATGAAACACAGAGTTTGCATTTGAATTTAAGACATAAGGCACATAGCCGTCTTAAGTACAAGAGGGCTGACACTCTAACTTTCTATGATTTCAACTTCTCCTGTGAGTCCAGTTTTAGATTCCGATGCTTCACTTCTGGTTTACTGTATCCCTTGGACCTTCTTATTGACGATGAAACACAGAAATTGCATCCGATTTTAATACAAAAGGCACAATGGCGACTTAAGTACAAGAGGACTGACACTCTCACTTTCAATGATTTGAACCTCTCCTGTGAGTCCAGTTTTAGATTCCGATGCTTCACTTCAGGTTTACTGTATCCCTTGGACCTTCTTAATGACGATGATACACAGAAATAGCATCCAAATTTAATACAAAAGGCACAATGGCGACTTAAGTACAAGAAGATTGACACTCTCGATTTCCATGATTTGAACCTCTCCTGTGAGTCCAGTTTTAGATTCCGAAGCTTCACTTCAGGTTTACTGTATACCTTGCAGCTTCTTATTGACGATGAAGCACAGAAATTGCATCGGAAATAAATTCAAAAGGCACTATACCGACTTAAGTACAAGAGGACTGACACTCTCACTTTCTATGATTTGAACCTCTCCTGTGGGTCCAGTTTTAGATTCCGATGCTTCACTTCAGGTTTACTGTATCCCTTGGACCTTCTTATTGACGATGAAACACAGAAATTGCTTCCGAATTTAATACAAAAGGCACAATGGCGACTTAAGCACAAGAAGACTGACACTATAACTTTCTATGATTTGAACCTCTCCTGTGAATCGAGTTTTAGATTCCGATGCTTCACTTCAGGTTTACTGTATCCCTTGGACCTTCTTATTGACGATAAAACACAGAAATTGCATCCGAATTTAATACAAAAGGCACAATGGCGACTTAAGCACAAGAAGACTGACACTCTCGCTTTCCATGATTTGAACCTCTCCTGTGGGTCCATTTTTAGATTCCGATGCTTCACTTCCGGTTTACTGTATACCTTGCACCTTCTTACTGACGATGAAACACAGAAAATGCATCCGAATTTAATACAAAAGGCACAATGGCGACTTAAGTACAAGAGGACTGACACTCTTACTTTCCATGATTTGAACCTCTCCTGTGAGACCAGTTTTAGATTCCGATGCTTCACTTCAGGTTTACTGTATACCTTGTACCTTCTTATTGACGATGAGACACAGGAATTGAATCGGAATTTAATACAAATGGCACAATGCCGACTTAAGTACAAGAGGACTGACACTCTCACTTTCCATGATTTGCACCTCTCCTGTGAGTCCAGTTTTAGATTCCGATGTTTCACTTCAGGTTTACTGTATACCTTGCACCTTCTTATTGACGATGAAACACAGAAATTGCAGCCGAATTTAATACAAATGATATAATGCCGACTTAATTACAAGAGGACTGACACTCTCACTTTCTATGATTTGAACTTCTCCTGTGAGTCCAGTTTTAGATTCCGATGCTTCACTTCTGGTTTACTGTACACCTTGCACCTTCTTATTGGCGATGAGACACAGAAATTGCATCGGAATTAAATACAAAATGCACAATGCCGACTTAAGTAAAAGAGGACTGACACTCTCACTTTCTATGATTTGAATCCCTCCTGTGAGTCCAGTTTTAGATTCCGATGCTTCACTTCAAGTTCACTGTATCCCTTGGACCTTCTTATTGACCATGAAACACAGAGTTTGCATTTGAATTTAAGACAAAAGGCACATAGCCGTCTTAAGTACAAGAGGGCTGACACTCTAACTTTCTATGATTTCAACCTCTCCTGTGAGTCCAGTTTTAGATTCCGATGCTTCACTTCAGGTTTACTGTATCCCCTGGACCTTCTTATTGACGATGAAACACAGAAATTGCATCCGATTTTAATACAAATGGCATAATGCCGACTTAAGTACAAGAGAACTGACTCTCTAACGCTCTAACTCTCTATGATTTGAACCTCACCTGTGAGTCCAGTTTTACATTCCGATGCTTCACTTCAGGTTTACTGTATCCCTTGGACCTTCTTATTGACGATGAAACACAGAAATTGCATCCGAATTTAATACAAAAGTCACAATACCGACTTAGGTACAAGAGGAGTGACACTATAACTTTCTATGATTTGAACCTCTCCTGTGAATCGAGTTTTAGATTCCGATGCTTCACTTCAGGTTTACTGTATCCCTTGGACCTTCTTATTGACGATAAAACACAGAAATTGCATCCGAATTTAATACAAAAGGCACAATGGCGACTTAAGCACAAGAAGACTGACACTCTCACTTTCCATGATTTGAACCTCTCCTGTGGGTCCAGTTTTAGATTCCGATGCTTCACTTCAGGTTTACTGTATACCTTGCACCTTCTTACTGACGATGAAACACAGAAATTGCATCCGAATTTAATACAACAGGCACAATACCGACTTAAGTACAAGAGGAGTGACACTCTAACTTTCTATGATTTGAATCTCTCCTGTGGGTCCAGTTTCAGATTCCGATGCTTCACTTCAGGTTTACTGTATCCCTTGGACCTTCTTATTGAAGATGAAACACAGAAATTGCTTCCCAATTTAATACAAATGGCACAATACCGACTTAGGTACAAGAGGACTGACACTCTCACTTTCTATGATTTGAACCTCTCCTGTGAGCCCAGTTTTAGATTCCGATGCTTCACTTGATGTTTACTGTATACCATGCACCTTCTAATTGACGATGGAACTCAGAAATTGCATCGGAATTAAATTCAAAAGGCACAATGCCGAGTTAAGTACAAGAGGACTGACACACTAACGCTCTAACTCTCTATGATTTGAACCTCTCCTGTGAGTCCAGTTTAGGATTCCGTTGTTTCACTTCAGGTTTACTGTATCCCTTGGACCTTCGTATTGACGATGTAACACAGAAATTGCATCCGAATTTAATACAAATGGCACAATGCCGACTTAAGTGCTAAAGGACTGACACTCTTACTTTCTATGATTTGAACCTCTCCTGTGAGTCCAGTTGTAGATTCCGATGCTTCACTTCAGGTTTACTGTATACCTTGCACCTTCATATTGACGTAGAAACATAGAAATTGCATCCGAATTTAATACAAAAGGCACAATGCCGACTTAAGTACAAGAGGACTGACACTCTAACGCTCTAAATCTCTATGATTTGAACCTCTCCTGTGAGTCCAGTTTAGGATTCCGATGCTTCACTTCCGGTTTACTGTATCCCTTGGACCTTCTTGTTGACGATGAAACACAGAAATTGCATCCAAATTTAATACAAATGGCACAATGCCGACTTAAGTAAAGGTGACTGACTCTCTCACTTTCTATGATTTAACCTCTCCTGTGATTTCAGTATTAGATTCCGATGCTTCACTACAGGTTTACTGTATACCTTGTACCTTCTTATTAACGATGAAACAGAGAAATTGCATCGGAATTAAATTCAAAACGCACAATGACGACTTAAGTACAAGTGGACTGACACTCTAGCTTTCTACGATTTAAACCTCTCCTGTGAGTCCAGTTTTAGATTCCGATGCTTCACTTCAGGTTTACTGTATCCCTTGGACCTTCGTATTGACGATAAAACAAAGAAATTGCATCCGAATTTAATACAAAAGTCACAATACCGACTTAGTTCCAAGACGAGTGACACTATAACTTTCTATGATTTGAACCTCTCCTGTGAGTCCAGTTTTAGATTCCGATGCTTCACTTCAGGTTTACTGTATCCCTTGGACCTTCTTATTGACGATGAAACACTGAAATTGCATCCGAATTTAATACAAATGGCATAATGCCGACTTAATTACAAGAGGTCTGACACTCTCACTTTCTTTGATTTGAACCTCTCCTGTGAGTCCAGTTTTAGATTCCGATGCTTCACTTCAGGTTTACTGTATCCCTTGGATCTTCTTATTGACGATGAAACACAGAAATTGCATCCGAATTTAATTCAAATGGCACAATGCCGTCTTAAGTACAAGAGGACTGACACTCTCACTTTCTATGATTTGAACCTCTCCTGTGAGTCCAGTTTTAGATTCCGATGCTTCACTTCGCCGACTTAAGTACAAGAGGACTGACACTCTCACTTTCTATGATTTGCACCTCTCCTGTGAGTCCAGTTTTAGATTCCGATGCTTCACTTCAGGTTTACTGTATACCTTGCACCTTCTTATTGACGATGAAACACAAAAATTGCATCGGAATTAAATTCAAAAGGCACAATGCCGACTTAAGTACAAGAGGACTGACACTTTAACTTTCTATGATTTGAACCTCTCCTTTGAGTCCAATTTTAGATTCCGATGCTTCACTTCAGGATTACTGTATCCCTTGGACCTTCTTATTGACGATGAAACACAGAAATTGCATCCGAATTTAATACAAAAGGCACAATACCGACTTAAGTGCAACAGGAGTGAGTCGCTAACTTTCTATGATTTGAACTTCTCCTGTGAGTCCAGTTTTAGATTCCGATGCTTCACTTCAGGTTTACTGTATACCTTGCACCTTCTTATTTACGATGAAACAAAGAAATTGCATCCGAATTTAATACAAATGATATAATGCCGACTTAATTACGAGAGGACTGACACTCTCACTTTCTATGATTTGAAACTCTCCTGTGAGTCCAGTTTTAGATTCCGATGCTTCACTTCAGGTTTACTGTATCCCTTGGGCCTTCTTAATGACGATGAAACACAGAAACTGCATCCAAATGTAATACAAAAGGCACAATGGCGACATATGGACAAGAGGACTGACACTCTCACTTTCCTTGATTTGAACCTCTCCTGTGAGTCCAGTTTTAGATTCCGAAGCTTCAATTCAGGTTTACTGTATTTCTTGCACCTTCTTATTGACGATGAAACACAGAAATTGCATCCGAATTTAATTCAAATGGCACAATGCCGACTTATGTACAAGAGGACTGACATTCTCACTTTCTATGATTCGAACCTCTCCTGTGAGTCCAGTTTTAGATTCCGATGCTTCACTTCAGGTTTACTGTATACCTTGCAGCTTCTTATTGACGATGAGACACAGAAATTGCATCGGAATTTAATACAAATGGCACAATGCCGACTTAAGTCCAAGAGGACTGACACTCTCACTTTCTATGATTTGCACCACTCCTGTGAGTCCAGTTTTAGATTCCAATGCTTCACTTCAGGTTTACTGTATCCCTTGGACCTTCTTAATGACGATGATACACAGAAATAGCATCCAAATTTAATACAAAAGGCACAATGGCGACTTAAGTACAAGAAGATTGACATTCTCGATTTCCATGATTTGAACCTCTCCTGTGAGTCCAGTTTTAGATTCCGAAGCTTCACTTCAGGTTTACTGTATACCTTGCAGCTTCTTATTGACGATGAAACACAGAAATTGCATCGGAAATAAATTCAAAAGGCACTATACCGACTTAAGTACAAGAGGACTGACACTCTCACTTTCTATGATATGAACCTCTCCTGTGAGTCCAGTTTTAGATTCCGATGCTTCACTTCAGGTTTACTGTATACCTTGCAGCTTTTTATTGACGATGAGACACAGGAATTGAATCGGAATTTAATACAAATGGCACAATGCCGACTTAAGTACAGGAGGACTGACACTCTCACTTTCCATGATTTGAACCTCTCCTGTGAGTCCAGTTTTAGATTCCGATGCTTCACTTCAGGTTTACTGTATCCCTTGGACCTTCTTATTGACGATGAAACACAGAAATTTCATCCGAATTTAATACAACAGGCACAATACCGACTTAAGTACAAGAGGAGTGACACCCTAATTTTCTATGATTTGAATCTCTCCTGTGGGTCCAGTTTTAGATTCCGATGCTTCACTTCAGGTTTACTGTATCCCTTGGACCTTCTTATTGAAGATGAAACACAGAAATTGCTTCCCAATTTAATACAAATGGCACAATACCGACTTAGGTACAAGAGGACTGACACTCTCACTTTCTATGATTTAAACTCTCCTGTGAGTTCAGTATTAGATTCCGATGCTTCACTTCAGGTTTACTGTATACCTTGCACCTTCTTATTAACGATGAAACAGAGAAATTGCATCGGAATTAAATTCAAAATTCACAATGACGACTTAAGTACAAGTCGACTGACACTCTAACTTTCTACGATTTGAACCTCTCCTGTGAGTCCAGTTTTAGATTCCGATGCTTCACTTCAGGTTTACTGTATCCCTTGGACCTCCTTATTGACGATGAAACACAGAAATTGCATCCGAATTTAATACAAAAGTCACAATACCGACTTAGGTACAAGACGAGTGACACTATAACTTTCTATGATATGAACCTCTCCTCTGAGTCCAGTTTTAGATTCCGATGCTTCACTTCAGGTTTACTGTATCCCTTGGACCTTCTTATTGACGATGAAACACAGAAATTGCTTCCGAATTTATTACAAATGGCATAATGCCGACTTAGGTACAAGAGGAGTGACACTATAACTTTCTATGATTTGAACCTCTCCTGTGAATCGAGTTTTAGATTCCGATGCTTCACTTCAGGTTTACTGTATACCTTGCAGCTTTTTATTGACGATGAGACACAGGAATTGAATCGGAATTTAATACAAATGGCACAATGCCGACTTAAGTACAATAGGACTGACACTCTCACTTTCCATGATTTGCACCTCTCCTGTGAGTCCAGTTTTAGATTCCGATGTTTCACTTCAGGTTTACTGTATACCTTGCACCTTCTTATTGACGATGAAACACAGAAATTGCAGCCGAATTTAATACAAATGATATAATGCCGACTTAATTACAAGAGGACTGACACTCTCACTTTCTATGATTTGAACCTCTCCTGTGAGTCCACTTTTAGATTCTGATGCTTCACTTCTGGTTTACTGTACACCTTGCACTTTCTTATTGGCGATGAGACACAGAAATTGCATCGGAATTAAATACAAAAGGCACAATGCCGACTTAAGCAAAAGAGGACTGACACTCTCACTTTCTATGATTTGAATCCCTCCTGTGAGTCCAGTTTTAGATTCCGATGCTTCACTTCAAGTTCACTGTATCCCTTGGACCTTCTTATTGACGATGAAACACAGAGTTTGCATTTGAATTTAAGACAAAAGGCACATAGCCGTCTTAAGTACAAGAGGGCTGACACTCTAACGCTCTAACTCTCTATGATTTGAACCTCACCTGTGAGTCCAGTTTTACATTCCGATGCTTCACTTCAGGTTTACTGTATCCCTTGGACCTTCTTATTGACGATGAAACACAGAAATTGCATCCGAATTTAATACAAAAGTCACAATACCGACTTAGGTACAAGAGGAGTGACACTATAACTTTCTATGATTTGAACCTGTCCTGTGAATCGAGTTTTTGATTCCGATGCTTCACTTCAGGTTTACTGTATCCCTTGGACTTTCTTATTGACGATAAAACACAGAAATTGCATCCGAATTTAATACAAAAGGCACAATGGCGACTTAAGCACAAGAAGACTGACACTCTATTTTCCATGATTTGAACCTCTCCTGTGGGTCCATTTTTAGATTCCGATGCTTCACTTCAGGTTTACTGTATACCTTGCACCTTCTTACTGACGATGAAACACAGAAATTGCATCCGAATTTAATACAAAATGCACAATGGCGACTTAAGTACAAGAGGACTGACACTCTCACTTTCCATGATTTGAACCTCTCCTGTGAGACCAGTTTTAGATTCCGATGCTTCACTTCAGGTTTACTGTATACCTTGCACCTTCTTATTGACGATGAAACACATAAATTGCATCCGAATTTAATACAAATGGCATAATGCCGACTTAATTACAATAGGTCTGACACTCTCACTTTCTATGATTTGAACCTCTCCTGTGAGTCCAGTTTTAGATTCCGATGCTTCACTTCAGGTTTACTGTATACCTTGCAGCTTTTGATTGACGATGAGACACAGGAATTGAATCGGAATTTAATACAAATGGCACAATGCCGACTTAAGTACAAGAGGACTGACACTCTCACTTTCCATGATTTGCACCTTTCCTGTGAGTCCAGTTTTAGATTCCGATGCTTCACTTCAGGTTTACTGTATACCTTGCACCTTCTTATTGACGATGAAACAGAGAAATTGCAGCCGAATTTAATACAAATGATATAATGCCGACTTAATTACAAGAGGACTGACACTCTCACTTTCTATGATTTGAACCTCTCCTGTGAGTCCAGTTTTAGATTCCGATGCTTCACTTCTGGTTTACTGTACACCTTGCACCTTCTTATTGGCGATGAGACACAGAAATTGCATCGGAATTAAAAACAAAAGGCACAATGCCGACTTAAGTAAAAGAGGACTGACACTCTCACTTTCTATGATTTGAATCCCTCCTGTGAGTCCAGTTTTAGATTCCGATGCTTCACTTCAAGTTCACTGTATCCCTTGGACCTTCTTATTGACGATGAAACACAGAGTTTGCATTTGAATTTAAGACAAAAGGCACATAGCCGTCTTAAGTACAAGAGGGCTGACACTCTAACTTTCTATGATTTCAACCTCTCCTGTGAGTCCAGTTTTAGATTCCGATGCTTCACTTCAGGTTTACTGTATCCCTTGGACCTTCTTAATGACGATGATACACAGAAATAGCATCCAAATTTAATACAAAAGGCACAATGGCGACTTAAGTACAAGAAGATTGACACTCTCGATTTCCATGATTTGAACCTCTCCTGTGAGTCCAGTTTTAGATTCTGAAGCTTCACTTCAGGTTTACTGTATACCTTGCAGCTTCTTATTGACGATGAAACACAGAAATTGCATCGGAAATAAATTCAAAAGGCACTATACCGACTTAAGTACAAGAGGACTGACACTCTCACTTTCTATGATTTGAACCTCTCCTGTGAGTCCAGTTTTAGATTCCGATGCTTCACTTCAGGTTTACTGTATACCTTGCAGCTTTTTATTGACGATGAGACACAGGAATTGAATCGGAATTTAATACAAATGGCACAATGCCAACTTAAGTACAAGAGGACTGACACTCTCACTTTCCATGATTTGCACCTCTCCTGTGAGTCCAGTTTTAGATTCCGATGCTTCACTTCAGGTTTACTGTATACCTTGTACCTTCTTATTGACGATGAAACACAGAAATTGCAGTCGAATTTAATACAAATGATATAATGCCGACTTAATTACAAGAGGACTGACACTCTCACTTGCTATGATTTGAACCTCTCCTGTGAGTCCAGTTTTAGATTCCGATGCTTCACTTCTGGTTTACTGTATACCTTGCACCTTCTTATTGGCGATGAGACACAGAAATTGCATCGGAATTAAATACAAAAGGCACAATGCCGACTTAAGTAAATGGGGACTGACACTCTCACTTTCTATGATTTGAATCCCTCCTGTGAGTCCAGTTTTAGATTCCGATGCTTCACTTCAAGTTCACTGTATACCTTGGACCTTCTTATTGACGATGAAACACAGAGTTTGCATTTGAATTTAAGACAAAAGGCACATAGCCGTCTTAAGTACAAGAGGGCTGACACTCTAACTTTCTATGATTTCAACTTCTCCTGTGAGTCCAGTTTTAGTTTCCGATGCTTCACTTCAGGTTTACTGTATCCCTTGGACCTTCTTATTGACGATGAAACACAGAAATTGCATCCGATTTTAATACAAAAGGCACAATGGCGACTTAAGTACAAGAGGACTGACACTCTCACCTTCCATGATTTGAACCTCTCCTGTGAGTCCAGTTTTAGATTCCGATGCTTCACTTCAGGTTTACTGTATCCCTTGGACCTTCTTAATGACGATGATACACAGAAATAGCATCCAAATTTAATACAAAAGGCACAATGGCGACTTAAGTACAAGAAGATTATACACTCTCGATTTCCATGATTTGAACCTCTCCTATGAGTCCAGTTTTAGATTCCGAAGCTTCACTTCAGGTTTACTGTATACCTTGCAGCTTCTTATTGACGATGAAACACAGAAATTGCATCGGAAATAAATTCAAAAGGCACTATACCGACTTAAGTACAAGAGGACTGACACTCTCACTTTCTATGATTTGAACCTCTCCTGTGAGTCCAGTTTTAGATTCCGATGCTTCACTTCAGGTTTACTGTATACCTTGCAGCTTTTTATTGACGATGAGACACAGGAATTGAATCGGAATTTAATACAAATGGCACAATGCCGACTTAAGTACAAGAGGACTGACACTCTCACTTTCCATGATTTGCACCTCTCCTGTGAGTCCAGTTTTAGATTCCGATGCTTCACTTCAGGTTTACTGTATACCTTGTACCTTCTTATTGACGATGAAACACAGAAATTGCAGTCGAATTTAATACAAATGATATAATGCCGACTTAATTACAAGAGGACTGACACTCTCACTTTCTATGATTTGAACCTCTCCTGTGAGTCCAGTTTTAGATGCCGATGCTTCACTTCTGGTTTACTGTATACCTTGCACCTTCTTATTGGCGATGAGACACAGAAATTGCATCGGAATTAAATACAAAAGGCACAATGCCGACTTAAGTAAAAGGGGACTGACACTCTCACTTTCTATGATTTGAATCCCTCCTGTGAGTCCAGTTTTAGATTCCGATGCTTCACTTCAAGTTCACTGTATACCTTGGACCTTCTTATTGACGATGAAACACAGAGTTTGCATTTGAATTTAAGACAAAAGGCACATAGCCGTCTTAAGTACAAGAGGGCTGACACTCTAACTTTCTATGATTTCAACTTCTCCTGTGAGTCCAGTTTTAGATTCCGATGCTTCACTTCTGGTTTACTGTATCCCTTGGACCTTCTTATTGACGATGAAACACAGAAATTGCATCCGATTTTAATACAAAAGGCACAATGGCGACTTAAGTACAAGAGGACTGACACTCTCACTTTCAATGATTTGAACCTCTCCTGTGAGTCCAGTTTTAGATTCCGATGCTTCACTTCAGGTTTACTGTATCCCTTGGACCTTCTTAATGACGATGATACACAGAAATAGCATCCAAATTTAATACAAAAGGCACAATGGCGACTTAAGTACAAGAAGATTGACACTCTCGATTTCCATGATTTGAACCTCTCCTGTGAGTCCAGTTTTAGATTCCGAAGCTTCACTTCAGGTTTACTGTATACCTTGCAGCTTCTTATTGACGATGAAGCACAGAAATTGCATCGGAAATAAATTCAAAAGGCACTATACCGACTTAAGTACAAGAGGACTGACACTCTCACTTTCTATGATTTGAACCTCTCCTGTGGGTCCAGTTTTAGATTCCGATGCTTCACTTCAGGTTTACTGTATCCCTTGGACCTTCTTATTGACGATGAAACACAGAAATTGCTTCCGAATTTAATACAAAAGGCACAATGGCGACTTAAGCACAAGAAGACTGACACTATAACTTTCTATGATTTGAACCTCTCCTGTGAATCGAGTTTTAGATTCCGATGCTTCACTTCAGGTTTACTGTATCCCTTGGACCTTCTTATTGACGATAAAACACAGAAATTGCATCCGAATTTAATACAAAAGGCACAATGGCGACTTAAGCACAAGAAGACTGACACTCTCGCTTTCCATGATTTGAACCTCTCCTGTGGGTCCATTTTTAGATTCCGATGCTTCACTTCCGGTTTACTGTATACCTTGCACCTTCTTACTGACGATGAAACACAGAAAATGCATCCGAATTTAATACAAAAGGCACAATGGCGACTTAAGTACAAGAGGACTGACACTCTCACTTTCCATGATTTGAACCTCTCCTGTGAGACCAGTTTTAGATTCCGATGCTTCACTTCAGGTTTACTGTATACCTTGCACTTTCTTATTGACGATGAGACACAGGAATTGAATCGGAATTTAATACAAATGGCACAATGCCGACTTAAGTACAAGAGGACTGACACTCTCACTTTCCATGATTTGCACCTCTCCTGTGAGTCCAGTTTTAGATTCCGATGTTTCACTTCAGGTTTACTGTATACCTTGCACCTTCTTATTGACGATGAAACACAGAAATTGCAGCCGAATTTAATACAAATGATATAATGCCGACTTAATTACAAGAGGACTGACACTCTCACTTTCTATGATTTGAACTTCTCCTGTGAGTCCAGTTTTAGATTCCGATGCTTCACTTCTGGTTTACTGTACACCTTGCACCTTCTTATTGGCGATGAGACACAGAAATTGCATCGGAATTAAATACAAAATGCACAATGCCGACTTAAGTAAAAGAGGACTGACACTCTCACTTTCTATGATTTGAATCCCTCCTGTGAGTCCAGTTTTAGATTCCGATGCTTCACTTCAAGTTCACTGTATCCCTTGGACCTTCTTATTGACGATGAAACACAGAGTTTGCATTTGAATTTAAGACAAAAGGCACATAGCCGTCTTAAGTACAAGAGGGCTGACACTCTAACTTTCTATGATTTCAACCTCTCCTGTGAGTCCAGTTTTAGATTCCGATGCTTCACTTCAGGTTTACTGTATCCCCTGGACCTTCTTATTGACGATGAAACACAGAAATTGCATCCGATTTTAATACAAATGGCATAATGCCGACTTAAGTACAAGAGAACTGACTCTCTAACGCTCTAACTCTCTATGATTTGAACCTCACCTGTGAGTCCAGTTTTACATTCCGATGCTTCACTTCAGGTTTACTGTATCCCTTGGACCTTCTTATTGACGATGAAACACAGAAATTGCATCCGAATTTAATACAAAAGTCACAATACCGACTTAGGTACAAGAGGAGTGACACTATAACTTTCTATGATTTGAACCTCTCCTGTGAATCGAGTTTTAGATTCCGATGCTTCACTTCAGGTTTACTGTATCCCTTGGACCTTCTTATTGACGATAAAACACAGAAATTGCATCCGAATTTAATACAAAAGGCACAATGGCGACTTAAGCACAAGAAGACTGACACTCTCACTTTCCATGATTTGAACCTCTCCTGTGGGTCCAGTTTTAGATTCCGATGCTTCACTTCAGGTTTACTGTATACCTTGCACCTTCTTACTGACGATGAAACACAGAAATTGCATCCGAATTTAATACAACAGGCACAATACCGACTTAAGTACAAGAGGAGTGACACTCTAACTTTCTATGATTTGAATCTCTCCTGTGGGTCCAGTTTCAGATTCCGATGCTTCACTTCAGGTTTACTGTATCCCTTGGACCTTCTTATTGAAGATGAAACACAGAAATTGCTTCCCAATTTAATACAAATGGCACAATACCGACTTAGGTACAAGAGGACTGACACTCTCACTTTCTATGATTTGAACCTCTCCTGTGAGCCCAGTTTTAGATTCCGATGCTTCACTTGATGTTTACTGTATACCATGCACCTTCTAATTGACGATGGAACTCAGAAATTGCATCGGAATTAAATTCAAAAGGCACAATGCCGAGTTAAGTACAAGAGGACTGACACACTAACGCTCTAACTCTCTATGATTTGAACCTCTCCTGTGAGTCCAGTTTAGGATTCCGTTGTTTCACTTCAGGTTTACTGTATCCCTTGGACCTTCGTATTGACGATGTAACACAGAAATTGCATCCGAATTTAATACAAATGGCACAATGCCGACTTAAGTGCTAAAGGACTGACACTCTTACTTTCTATGATTTGAACCTCTCCTGTGAGTCCAGTTGTAGATTCCGATGCTTCACTTCAGGTTTACTGTATACCTTGCACCTTCATATTGACGTAGAAACATAGAAATTGCATCCGAATTTAATACAAAAGGCACAATGCCGACTTAAGTACAAGAGGACTGACACTCTAACGCTCTAAATCTCTATGATTTGAACCTCTCCTGTGAGTCCAGTTTAGGATTCCGATGCTTCACTTCCGGTTTACTGTATCCCTTGGACCTTCTTGTTGACGATGAAACACAGAAATTGCATCCAAATTTAATACAAATGGCACAATGCCGACTTAAGTAAAGGTGACTGACTCTCTCACTTTCTATGATTTAACCTCTCCTGTGATTTCAGTATTAGATTCCGATGCTTCACTACAGGTTTACTGTATACCTTGTACCTTCTTATTAACGATGAAACAGAGAAATTGCATCGGAATTAAATTCAAAACGCACAATGACGACTTAAGTACAAGTGGACTGACACTCTAGCTTTCTACGATTTAAACCTCTCCTGTGAGTCCAGTTTTAGATTCCGATGCTTCACTTCAGGTTTACTGTATCCCTTGGACCTTCTTATTGACGATAAAACAAAGAAATTGCATCCGAATTTAATACAAAAGTCACAATACCGACTTAGTTCCAAGACGAGTGACACTATAACTTTCTATGATTTGAACCTCTCCTGTGAGTCCAGTTTTAGATTCCGATGCTTCACTTCAGGTTTACTGTATCCCTTGGACCTTCTTATTGACGATGAAACACTGAAATTGCATCCGAATTTAATACAAATGGCATAATGCCGACTTAATTACAAGAGGTCTGACACTCTCACTTTCTTTGATTTGAACCTCTCCTGTGAGTCCAGTTTTAGATTCCGATGCTTCACTTCAGGTTTACTGTATCCCTTGGATCTTCTTATTGACGATGAAACACAGAAATTGCATCCGAATTTAATTCTAATGGCACAATGCCGTCTTAAGTACAAGAGGACTGACACTCTCACTTTCTATGATTTGAACCTCTCCTGTGAGTCCGGTTTTAGATTCCGATGCTTCACTTCGCCGACTTAAGTACAAGAGGACTGACACTCTCACTTTCTATGATTTGCACCTCTCCTGTGAGTCCAGTTTTAGATTCCGATGCTTCACTTCAGGTTTACTGTATACCTTGCACCTTCTTATTGACGATGAAACACAAAAATTGCATCGGAATTAAATTCAAAAGGCACAATGCCGACTTAAGTACAAGAGGACTGACACTTTAACTTTCTATGATTTGAACCTCTCCTTTGAGTCCAATTTTAGATTCCGATGCTTCACTTCAGGATTACTGTATCCCTTGGACCTTCTTATTGACGATGAAACACAGAAATTGCATCCGAATTTAATACAAAAGGCACAATACCGACTTAAGTGCAACAGGAGTGAGTCGCTAACTTTCTATGATTTGAACTTCTCCTGTGAGTCCAGTTTTAGATTCCGATGCTTCACTTCAGGTTTACTGTATACCTTGCACCTTCTTATTTACGATGAAACAAAGAAATTGCATCCGAATTTAATACAAATGATATAATGCCGACTTAATTACGAGAGGACTGACACTCTCACTTTCTATGATTTGAAACTCTCCTGTGAGTCCAGTTTTAGATTCCGATGCTTCACTTCAGGTTTACTGTATCCCTTGGGCCTTCTTAATGACGATGAAACACAGAAACTGCATCCAAATGTAATACAAAAGGCACAATGGCGACATATGGACAAGAGGACTAACACTCTCACTTTCCTTGATTTGAACCTCTCCTGTGAGTCCAGTTTTAGATTCCGAAGCTTCAATTCAGGTTTACTGTATTTCTTGCACCTTCTTATTGACGATGAAACACAGAAATTGCATCCGAATTTAATTCAAATGGCACAATGCCGACTTAAGTACAAGAGGACTGACATTCTCACTTTCTATGATTCGAACCTCTCCTGTGAGTCCAGTTTTAGATTCCGATGCTTCACTTCAGGTTTACTGTATACCTTGCAGCTTGTTATTGACGATGAGACACAGAAATTGCATCGGAATTTAATACAAATGGCACAATGCCGACTTAAGTCCAAGAGGACTGACACTCTCACTTTCTATGATTTGCACCACTCCTGTGAGTCCAGTTTTAGATTCCAATGCTTCACTTCAGGTTTACTGTATCCCTTGGACCTTCTTAATGACGATGATACACAGAAATAGCATCCAAATTTAATACAAAAGGCACAATGGCGACTTAAGTACAAGAAGATTGACATTCTCGATTTCCATGATTTGAACCTCTCCTGTGAGTCCAGTTTTAGATTCCGAAGCTTCACTTCAGGTTTACTGTATACCTTGCAGCTTCTTATTGACGATGAAACACAGAAATTGCATCGGAAATAAATTCAAAAGGCACTATACCGACTTAAGTACAAGAGGACTGACACTCTCACTTTCTATGATATGAACCTCTCCTGTGAGTCCAGTTTTAGATTCCGATGCTTCACTTCAGGTTTACTGTATACCTTGCAGCTTTTTATTGACGATGAGACACAGGAATTGAATCGGAATTTAATACAAATGGCACAATGCCGACTTAAGTACAGGAGGACTGACACTCTCACTTTCCATGATTTGAACCTCTCCTGTGAGTCCAGTTTTAGATTCCGATGCTTCACTTCAGGTTTACTGTATCCCTTGGACCTCCTTATTGACGATGAAACACAGAAATTGCATCCGAATTTAATACAAAAGTCACAATACCGACTTAGGTACAAGACGAGTGACACTATAACTTTCTATGATATGAACCTCTCCTCTGAGTCCAGTTTTAGATTCCGATGCTTCACTTCAGGTTTACTGTATACCTTGCACCTTCTTATTGACGATGAAACACAGAAATTGCAGCCGAATTTAATACAAATGATATAATGCCGACTTAATTACAAGAGGACTGACACTCTCACTTTCTATGATTTGAACCTCTCCTGTGAGTCCACTTTTAGATTCCGATGCTTCACTTCTGGTTTACTGTACACCTTGCACTTTCTTATTGGCGATGAGACACAGAAATTGCATCGGAATTAAATACAAAAGGCACAATGCCGACTTAAGCAAAAGAGGACTGACACTCTCACTTTCTATGATTTGAATCCCTCCTGTGAGTCCAGTTTTAGATTCCGATGCTTCACTTCAAGTTCACTGTATCCCTTGGACCTTCTTATTGACGATGAAACACAGAGTTTGCATTTGAATTTAAGACAAAAGGCACATAGCCGTCTTAAGTACAAGAGGGCTGACACTCTAACTTTCTATGATATCAACCTCTCCTGTGAGTCCAGTTTTAGATTCCGATGCTTCACTTCAGGTTTACTGTATTCCTTGGACCTTCTTATTGACGATGAAACACAGAAATTGCATCCGAATTTAATAAAAATTACATAATGCCGACTTAAGTACAAGAGAACTGACACTCTAACGCTCTAACTCTCTATGATTTGAACCTCACCTGTGAGTCCAGTTTTACATTCCGATGCTTCACTTCAGGTTTACTGTATCCCTTGGACCTTCTTATTGACGATGAAACACAGAAATTGCATCCGAATTTAATACAAAAGTCACAATACCGACTTAGGTACAAGAGGAGTGACACTATAACTTTCTATGATTTGAACCTGTCCTGTGAATCGAGTTTTTGATTCCGATGCTTCACTTCAGGTTTACTGTATCCCTTGGACTTTCTTATTGACGATAAAACACAGAAATTGCATCCGAATTTAATACAAAAGGCACAATGGCGACTTAAGCACAAGAAGACTGACACTCTATTTTCCATGATTTGAACCTCTCCTGTGGGTCCATTTTTAGATTCCGATGCTTCACTTCAGGTTTACTGTATACCTTGCACCTTCTTACTGACGATGAAACACAGAAATTGCATCCGAATTTAATACAAAATGCACAATGGCGACTTAAGTACAAGAGGACTGACACTCTCACTTTCCATGATTTGAACCTCTCCTGTGAGACCAGTTTTAGATTCCGATGCTTCACTTCAGGTTTACTGTATACCTTGCACCTTCTTATTGACGATGAAACACATAAATTGCATCCGAATTTAATACAAATGGCATAATGCCGACTTAATTACAATAGGTCTGACACTCTCACTTTCTATGATTTGAACCTCTCCTGTGAGTCCAGTTTTAGATTCCGATGCTTCACTTCAGGTTTACTGTATACCTTGCAGCTTTTGATTGACGATGAGACACAGGAATTGAATCGGAATTTAATACAAATGGCACAATGCCGACTTAAGTACAAGAGGACTGACACTCTCACTTTCCATGATTTGCACCTTTCCTGTGAGTCCAGTTTTAGATTCCGATGCTTCACTTCAGGTTTACTGTATACCTTGCACCTTCTTATTGACGATGAAACAGAGAAATTGCAGCCGAATTTAATACAAATGATATAATGCCGACTTAATTACAAGAGGACTGACACTCTCACTTTCTATGATTTGAACCTCTCCTGTGAGTCCAGTTTTAGATTCCGATGCTTCACTTCTGGTTTACTGTACACCTTGCACCTTCTTATTGGCGATGAGACACAGAAATTGCATCGGAATTAAAAACAAAAGGCACAATGCCGACTTAAGTAAAAGAGGACTGACACTCTCACTTTCTATGATTTGAATCCCTCCTGTGAGTCCAGTTTTAGATTCCGATGCTTCACTTCAAGTTCACTGTATCCCTTGGACCTTCTTATTGACGATGAAACACAGAGTTTGCATTTGAATTTAAGACAAAAGGCACATAGCCGTCTTAAGTACAAGAGGGCTGACACTCTAACTTTCTATGATTTCAACCTCTCCTGTGAGTCCAGTTTTAGATTCCGATGCTTCACTTCAGGTTTACTGTATCCCTTGGACCTTCTTGTTGACGATGAAACACAGAAATTGCATCCGATTTTAATACAAAAGGCACAATGGCGACTTAAGTACAAGAGGACTGACACTCCCACTTTCTATGATTTGAATCTCTCCTGTGGGTCCAGTTTCAGATTCCGATGCTTCACTTCAGGTTTACTGTATCCCTTGGACCTTCTTATTGAAGATGAAACACAGAAATTGCTTCCCAATTTAATACAAATGGCACAATACCGACTTAGGTACAAGAGGACTGACACTCTCACTTTCTATGATTTGAACCTCTCCTGTGAGCCCAGATTTAGATTCCGATGCTTCACTTGATGTTTACTGTATACCATGCACCTTCTAATTGACGATGGAACTCAGAAACTGCATCGGAATTAAATTCAAAAAGCACAATGCCGAGTTAAGTACAAGAGGACTGACACACTAACGCTCTAACTCTCTATGATTTGAACCTCTCCTGTGAGTCCAGTTTAGGATTCCGTTGTTTCACTTCAGGTTTACTGTATCCCTTGGACCTTCTTATTGACGATGTAACACAGAAATTGCATCCGAATTTAATACAAATGGCACAATGCCGACTTAAGTACTAAAGGACTGACACTCTTACTTTCTATGATTTGAACCTCTCCTGTGAGTCCAGTTGTAGATTCCGATGCATCACTTCAGGTTTACTGTATACCTTGCACCTTCATATTGACGAAGAAACACAGAACTTGCATCCGAATTTAATACAAAAGGCACAATGCCGACTTAAGTACAAGAGGACTGACACTCTAACGCTCTAAATCTCTATGATTTGAACCTCTCCTGTGAGTCCAGTTTAGGATTCCGATGCTTCACTTCCGGTTTACTGTATCCCTTGGACCTTCTTGTTGACGATGAAACACAGAAATTGCATCCAAATTTAATACAAATGGCACAATGCCGACTTAAGTAAAGGAGACTGACTCTCTCACTTTCTATGATTTAACCTCTCCTGTGATTTCAGTATTAGATTCCGATGCTTCACTTCAGGTTTACTGTATACCTTGCACCTTTTTATTAACGATGAAACAGAGAAATTGCATCGGAATTAAATTCAAAACGCACAATGACGACTTAAGTACAAGTGGACCGACACTCTAACTTTCTACGATTTAAACCTCTCCTGTGAGTCCAGTTTTAGATTCCGATGCTTCACTTCAGGTTTACTGTATCCCTTGGACCTTCTTATTGACGATGAAACACAGAAATTGCATCCGAATTTAATACAAAAGTCACAATACCGACTTAGGTACAAGACGAGTGACACTATAACTTTCTATGATTTGAACCTCTCCTGTGAGTCCAGTTTTAGATTCCGATGCTTCACTTCAGGTTTACTGTATCCCTTGGACCTTCTTATTGACGATGAAACACAGAAATTGCATCCGAATTTAATGCAAATGGCATAATGCCGACTTAATTACAAGAGGTCTGACACTCTCACTTTCTATGAATTGAACCTCTCCTGTGAGGCCAGTTTAGATTCCGATGCTTCACTTCAGGTTTACTGTATCCCTTGGACCTTCTTATTGACGATGAAACACATAAATTGCATCCGAATTTAAGGGGATACGGAATCGGATTTTGGGTTAAAAAATCGAATTTTTTTTATTGGCGTATTATATTCTGCCATGTTTCCTCTTTAAAATGACGTATCATACATAGCTCTACTACAATTATAACTATTTTATTTTTATATATTTGTGAGATCGGGTATTGCGCTTTAGTTATACACGTCTCTCGTGGCTGACCATGAACTTTTTGGCAGTACCTTTAAAGTGACATGAATTCAAATATCCCGGTTTCCAGCGACTATTTATACTCTAGTTGCCCGAAAATGTTTCTCTCTGGTTTCCTCAAGTTACTCTTTGACTTTGTGGCGGGACTGTTTTGTAAACAGTGTGATATAAGAAAGTAGTTGTTGTTGAGTTATTTCGTATTTAGTGCTTCATTTTTCGCCGTGAAAATGCCTAGAGCTAAAGCAAAAGTATTTAAAAAGCGTGTGAACTGGCAAAAGAAAAGAAATAATGATTCATTAGCAAAGCAAAGCAGTTCATCATCATCACTGTTGGAAAATGTGAATCCACTTATTACTGATTTGCCGAACGAACTTACACCAAATGAAAACAGTGCTTCTCATAAAAAACTAAGAGATTTGGAAGAGAAATATAATTTACTTGATAGAGGGAATGAAGTTTTTGAACTCATTGATACGAATATATTGTGTGAAGCTCTTGAAAACAGTTTGTGCTGCAAAAAATGTCATGGAAACGTTTCTCTGAAAGTAGAATCCCATGTTGGCCTGGCTGCCCAGTTTAATTTAATATGCAGTGTTTGTAAATACAGCTGTAAGTTTCCAAGTTCGGTTTCAGTAACTGTAAATAATGGATACAAGAAAACTGAACTTTATAGTGTAAATATTAGGTTAGTTTATGGATTGCGAGCAATTGGTAAGGGCAAAGCAGCTGGTGATATGCTATGTGGTGTTCTAAATCTTCCAAGTGCACCTTCAAAGTTTGAAGCTTACAATTATGTACTAGGATCTGCAGTTGAAGATGTAGCACAGAAGTCAATGCAGGTTGCTGTGGAAGAAGCAGTGGAAGAAAATGACGGCAGTCGTGACCTCACAGTGGCGTTTGATGGCACGTGGCAGAAAAGGGGCCACACCTCCAACAATGGTGTTGTAACAGCAACTAGTGTTGATACTGGCAAGGTTATTGATGTTGCAATAATGTCTAAATACTGTAGGTGCACAGGCAGGCTGAAAAATGAACACAGTGATGACTGTATTGCTAATTATTATGGTAGTAGTGGTGGCATGGAGGTTGCTGGGGTGAAGAAAATTTTTCATCGCTCTTCACAGTGGTATAATGTTCGCTATGTCAAATATCTGGGAGATGGTGACTCTAAAGCATTCAAAGAAGTTTTGGAAAGCAAACCATATGGGAACAGTGTAAATATAAGCAAACTTGAATGTATAGGACATGTGCAGAAGAGAATGGGTGCCAGGCTGAGAAGGTTAAAATCAGTTATGAAAGGGAAAAAACTAGATGATGGGAAAACCTTGGATGGCAGAGGAAGATTGACTGATTCCATAATAGACCACATTCAGAACTGCTATGGCCTTGCAATCAGGCAAAATACAGGCAATCTTGAAGAAATGAGGAGAGCTATATGGGCTTTATATTTCCACACCGCATCCACGGATGAGCATCCACAACATGGTTTGTGCCCCAAAGGTGAAAACAGCTGGTGTAAATACAATAGGGGACTAACAACAGGAGAGAAATACATTCACCACCACAGTCTACCATCAGCCATCATGGCAGAAATAAAGCCCATTTTCAGAGATCTGGCTGACAGAGGTCTTCTGATGAAATGTCTTCACGGAAAAACGCAGAACCCCAACGAGTGCTTGAATAGTGTGATATGGCATCGTCTCCCAAAAACAGTGTTTGTCGGAATTAATACACTACATTTTGGTGTGTATGATGCTGTGGCAACCTTCAATCTTGGAAATATAACTAAATGCCAGGTCCTTCAAAAGTTGGGTATGTGTGTTGGTTCCCATACGGTACGTGCTATGTTCTTTTTAGATCAGCACGGACTAAGGCATGCTGATAATATAATCAAGACATTAGTGAAAAAAGCAAGACAAGTGCAGAGGGGTGCCAAAAGAAGACTTGAAGATGATTATGAAGACTGTGAAGGGGGTATTAGCTACGGATCAGGAATGTTCTAATCTTCTTTCTCTGTTTCCCGTAAGTTTACTTTTTACTTCATCTAGGAACATTATCTCAGGTACTGGTCAACCTAGAAGTCTGAAATTTTTATGACGTAGTGACATAGGTCCCTATTACATACTGAAACAACGATTTTTTAATTACTTGATTTACAAAAGACTTAGGGGTGATAGTCTAGTAAAAAGCGATGGAAAAAATTTACTTAAAAATAAATGTACAATATCTCTGTAAGAAAATACTTTGACAATAAACTGTTGTTTCAGTATTGTTGTAACATATGAATGCACATACAGTAAAATTTTTACCTCTCTGTCTCCAGTAGTTTGTGAGAAAATGTTCCCTATAGTAGGCACATATTAACATTGCGGGGATAGGTGATTCCGTATCCCCTTAATTCAAATGGCACAATGCAGTCTTAAGTACAAGAGGACTGACACTCTCACTTTCTATGATTTGAACCTCTCCTGTGAGTCCAGTTTTAGATTCCGATGCTTCACTTCGCGACTTAAGTACAAGAGGACTGACACTCTCACTTTCTATGATTTGCACCTCTCCTGTGAGTCCAGTTTTATATTCCGATGCTTCACTTCAGGTTTACTGTATACCTTGCACCTCCTTATTGACGATGAAACACAAAAATTGCATCGGAATTAAATTCAAAAGACACAATGCCGACTTAAGTACAAGAGGACTGACACTTCAACTTTCTATGATTTGAACCTCTCCTTTGAGTCCAATTTTAGATTCCGATGCTTCACTTCAGGTTTACTGTATCCCTTGGACCTTCTTATTGACGATGAAACACAGAAATTGCATCCGAATTTAATACAAAAGGCACAATACCGACTTAAGTGCAACAGGAGTGAGTCGCTAACTTTCTATGATTTGAACTTCTCCTGTGAGTCCAGTTTTAGATTCCGATGCTTCACTTCAGGTTTACTGTATACCTTGCACCTTCTTATTTACGATGAAACACAGAAATTGCATCCGAATTTAATACAAATGATATAATGCCGACTTAATTACAAGAGGACTGACACTCTCACTTTCTATGATTTGAAACTCTCCTGTGAGTCCAGTTTTAGATCCCGATGCTTCACTTCAGGTTTACTGTATCCCTTGGGCCTTCTTAATGACGATGAAACACAGAAACTGCATCCAAACTTAATACAAAAGGCACAATGGCGACTTATGTACAAGAGGACTGACACTCTCACTTTCCATGATTTGAACCTCTCCTGTGAGTCCAGTTTTAGATTCCGAAGCTTCAATTCAGGTTTACTGTATACCTTGCACCTTCTTTTTGACGATGAAACACAGAAATTGCATCCGAATTTAATTCAAATGGCACAATGCCGACTTAAGTACAAGAGGACTGACGCTCTCACTTTCTATGATTCGAACCTCTCCTGTGAGTTCAGTTTTAGATTCCGATGCTTCACTTCAGGTTTACTGTATACCTTGCACCTTCTTATTGACGATGAAACACAGAAATTGCATCGGAATTAAATTCAAAAGGCACAATGCCGACTTAAGTACAAGAGGACTGACACTTCAACTTTCTATGATTTGAACCTCTCCTACGAGTCCAATTTTAGATTCCGATGCTTCACTTCAGGTTTACTGTATCCCTTGGACCTTCTTATTGACGATGAAACACAGAAATTGCATCCGAATTTAATACAAAAGGCACAATACCGACTTAAGTGCAACAGGAGTGAGTCGCTAACTTTCTATTATTTGAACTTCTCCTGTGAGTCCAGTTTTAGATTCCGATGCTTCACTTCAGGTTTACTGTATACCTTGCACTTTCTTATTTACGATGAAACACAGAAATTGCATCCGAAATTAATACAAATGATATAATGCCGACTTAATTACAAGAGGACTGACACTCTCACATTCTATGATTTGAAACTCTCCTGTGAGTCCAGTTTTAGATTCCGATGCTTCACTTCAGGTTTACTGTATCCCTTGGACCTTGTAATGACGATGAAACACAGAAACTGGATCCAAATTCAATACAAAAGGCACAATGGCGACTTATGTACAAGAACACTGACACTCTCACTTTCCATGATTTGAACCTCTCCTGTGAGTCCAGTTTTAGATTCCGAAGCTTCACTTCAGGTTTACTGTATACCTTGCACCTTCTTATTCACGATGAAACACAGAAATTGCATCGGAATTAAATTCAAAAGGCACAATGCCGACTTAAGTACAAGAGGACTGACACTCTCACTTTCTATGATTTGAACCTCTCCTGTGAGTCCAGTTTAATATTCCGATGCTTCACTTCAGGTTTACTGTATCCCTTGGACCTTCTTATTGACGATGAAACACAGAAATTGCATCCGAATTTAATACAAATGGCACAATGCCGACTTAAGTACTAGAGGACTGACACTCTCACTTTCTATGATTTGAACCTCTCCTGTGAGTCCAGTTTTAGATACTGATGCTTCACTTCAGTTTTACTGTATACCTTGCACCTTCATATTGACGATGAAACACAGAAATTGCATCCGAATTTAATACAAAAGGCACAATGCCGACTTAAGTACAAGAGGACTGACACTCTAACACTCTAACTCTCTATGATTTGAACCTCTCCTGTGAGTCCAGTTTAGGATTCCGATGCTTCACTTCTGGTTTACTGTATCCCTTGGACCTTCTTATTGACGATGAAACACAGAAATTGCATCCAAATTTAATACAAATGGCACAATGCCGACTTAAGTACTAGAGGACTGACATTCTCACTTTCCATGATTTGAACCTCTCCTGTGAGTCCAGTTTTAGATTCCGAAGCTTCACTTCAGGTCTACTGTATACCTTGCACCTTCTTATTGACGGTGAAACACAGAAATTGCATCGGAATTAAATTCAAAAGGCACAATGCCGACATAAGTACAAGAGGACTGACACTCTCACTTTCTATGATTTGAACCTCTCCTGTGAGTCCGGTTTTAGATTCCGATGCTTCACTTCTGGATTACTGTATCCCTTGGACCATCTTATTGACGATGAAACACTGAAATTGAATCCGAAGAATATACAAGTGGCATAATGTCGACTTAATTACAAGAGGACTGACACTCTCACTTTCTATGATTTGAACCTCTCCTGTGAGTCCAGTTTTAGATTCCGATGCTTCACTACAGGTATACTGTATCCCTTGGACCTTCCTATTGACGATGAAACACAGAAATTGCATCCGAATTTAATACAACAGGCACAATACCGACTTAAGTACAAGAGGAGTGACACTCTAACTTTCTATGATTTGAACCTCTCCTGTGGGTCCAGTTTTAGATTCCGATGCTTCACTTCAGGTTTACTGTATCCCTTGGACCTTCTTATTGAAGATGAAACACAGAAATTGCTTCCCAATTTAATACAAATGGCACAATACTGACTTAGGTACAAGAGGACTGACACTCTCACTTTCTATGATTTGAACCTCTCCTGTGAGCCCAGTTTTAGAATCCGATGCTTCACTTCATGTTTACTGTATACCATGCACCTTCTAATTGACGATGGAACTCAGAAATTGCATCGGAATTAAATTCAAAAGGCACAATGCCGACTTAAGTACAAGAGGACTGACACTCTAAATTTCTATGATTTTAACCTCTCCTGTGAGTCCAGTTTAAGATTCCGATGCTTCAGTTCAGGTTTACTGTATACCTTGCACCTTCAAATTGACGATGAAACACAGAAATTGCATCCGAATTTAATAAAAAAATCACAATGCCGACTTAAGTACTAGAGGACTGACACACTTACTATCTACGATTTGAACCTCTCCTGTGAGTCCAGTTTTAGATTCCGATGCTTCACTTCAGGTTTACTGTATACCTTGCACCTTCATATTGACGAAGAAACACAGAAATTGCAGCCGAATTTAATACAAAAGGCACAATGCCGACTTAAGTACAAGAGGACTGACACTCTAACGCTCTAAATCTCTATGATTTGAACCTCTCCTGTGAGTCCAGTTGAGGATTCCGATGCTTCACTTCCGGTTTACTGTATCCCTTGGACCTTCTTGTTGACGATGAAACACAGAAATTGCATCCAAATTTAATACAAATGGCTCAATGCCGACTTAAGTAAAAGAGGACTGACACTCTCACTTTCTATGATTTAACCTCTCCTGTGAGTTCAGTATTAGATTCCGATGCTTCACTTCAGGTTTACTGTATACCTTGCACCTTCTTATTAACGACGAAACAGAGAAATTGCATCGGAATTAAATTCCAAACGCACAATGACGACTTAAGTACAAGTGGACTGACACTCTAACTTTCTACGATTTGAACCTCTCCTGTGAGTCCAGTTTTAGATTCCGATGCTTCACTTCAGGTTTACTGTATCCCTTGGACCTTCTTATTGACGATGAAACACAGAAATTGCATCCGAATTTAATATAAAAGTCACAATACCGACTTAGGTACAAGAGGAGAGACACTATAACTTTCTATGATTTGAACCTCTCCTGTGAGTCCAGTTTTAGATTCCGATGCTTCACTTCAGGTTTACTGTATCCCTTGGACCTTCTTATTGACGATGAAACACAGAAATTGCATCCGAATTTAATACAAATGGCATAATGCCGACTTAATTACAAGAGGTCTGACACTCTCACTTTCTATGATTTGAACCTCTCCTGTGAGTCCAGTTTTAGATTCCGATGCTTCACTTCAGGTTTACTGTATCCCTTGGACCTTCTTATTGAAGATGAAACACAGAAATTGCTTCCCAATTTAATACAAATGGCACAATACCGACTTAGGTATAAGAGGACTGACACTCTCACTTTCTATGATTTGAACCTCTCCTGTGAGCCCAGATTTAGATTCCGATGCTTCACTTCATGTTTACTGTATACCATGCACCTTCTAATTGACGATGGTACTCAGAAATTGCATCGGAATTAAATTCAAAAGGCACAATGCCGACTTAAGTACAAGAGGACTGACACTCTAACTTTCTATGATTTGAACCTCTCCTGTGAGTCCAATTTAATATTCCGATGCTTCACTTCAGGTTTACTGTATCCCTTGAACCTTCTTATTGACGATGAAACACAGAAATTGCATCCGAATTTAATACAAATGGCACAATGCAGACTTAAGTACTAGAGGACTGACACTCTCACTTTCTATGATTTGAACCTCTCCTGTGAGTCCAGTTTTAGATACTGATGCTTCACTTCAGTTTTACTGTATACCTTGCACCTTCATATTGACGATGAAACACAGAAATTGCATCCGAATTTAATACAAAAGGCACAATGCCGACTTAAGTACAAGAGGACTGACACTCTAACACTCTAACTCTCTATGATTTGAACCTCTCCTGTGAGTCCAGTTTAGGATTCCGATGCTTCACTTCTGGTTTACTGTATCCCTTGGACCTTCTTATTGACGATGAAACACAGAAATTGCATCCGAATTTAATACAAATGGCACAATGCCGACTTAAGTACTAGAGGACTGACATTCTCACTTTCCATGATTTGAACCTCTCCTGTGAGTCCAGTTTTAGATTCCGAAGCTTCACTTCAGGTCTACAGTATACCTTGCACCTTCTTATTGACGGTGAAACACAGAAATTGCATCGGAATTAAATTCAAAAGGCACAATGCCGACATAAGTACAAGAGGACTGACACTCTCACTTTCTATGATTTGAACCTCTCCTGTGAGTCCGGTTTTAGATTCCGATGCTTCACTTCTGGATTACTGTATCCCTTGGACCATCTTATTGACGATGAAACACTGAAATTGAATCCGAAGTATATACAAGTGGCATAATGTCGACTTAATTACAAGAGGACTGACACTCTTACATTCTATGATTTGAACCTCTCCTGTGAGTCCAGTTTTAGATTCCGATGCTTCACTACAGGTATACTGTATCCCTTGGACCTTCCTATTGACGATGAAACACAGTAATTGCATCCGAATTTAATACAACAGGCACAGTACCGACTTAAGTACAAGAGGAGTGACACTCTAACTTTCTATGATTTGAACCTCTCCTGTGGGTCCAGTTTTAGATTCCGATGCTTCACTTCAGGTTTACTGTATCCCTTGGACCTTCTTATTGAAGATGAAACACAGAAATTGCTTCCCAATTTAATACAAATGGCACAATACTGACTTAGGTACAAGAGGACTGACACTCTCACTTTCTATGATTTGAACCTCTCCTGTGAGCCCAGTTTTAGAATCCGATGCTTCATTTCATGTTTACTGTATACCATGCACCTTCTAATTGACGATGGAACTCAGAAATTGCATCGGAATAAAATTCAAAAGGCACAATGCCGACTTAAGTACAAGAGGACTGACACTCTAACTTTCTATGATTTTAACCTCTCCTGTGAGTCCAGTTTAAGATTCCGATGCTTCAGTTCAGGTTTACTGTATACCTTGCTCCTTCAAATTGACGATGAAACACAGAAATTGCATCCGAATTTAATAAAAAAATCACAATGCCGACTTAAGTACAAGAGAACTGACACTCTAACGCTCTAACTCTCTATGATTTGAACCTCTCTTGTGAGTCCAGTTTAGGATTCCAATGTTTCACTTTAGGTTTACTGTATCCCTTGGACCTTCTTATTGACGATGAAACACAGAAATTGTATCCGAATTTAATACAAATGGCACAATGCCGACTTAAGTACTAGAGGACTGACACTCTTACTTTCTATGATTTGAACCTCTCCTGTGAGTCCAGTTTTAGATTCCGATGCTTCACTTCAGGTTTACTGTATACCTTGCTCCTTCATATTGACGAAGAAACACAGAAATTGCAGCCGAATTTAATACAAAAGGCACAATGCCGACTTAAGTACAAGAGGACTGACACTCTAACGCTCTAAATCTCTATGATTTGAACCTCTCCTGTGAGTCCAGTTGAGGATTCCGATGCTTCACTTCCGGTTTACTGTATCCCTTGGACCTTCTTGTTGACGATGAAACACAGAAATTGCATCCAAATTTAATACAAATGGCACAATGCCGACTTAAGTAAAAGAGGACTGACACTCTCACTTTCTATGATTTAACCTCTCCTGTGAGTTCAGTATTAGATTCCGATGCTTCACTTCAGGTTTACTGTATACCTTGCACCTTCTTATTAACGATGAAACAGAGAAATTGCATCGGAATTAAATTCCAAACGCACAATGACGACTTAAGTACAAGTGGACTGACACTCTAACTTTCTACGATTTGAACCTCTCCTGTGAGTACAGTTTTAGATTCCGATGCTTCACTTCAGGTTTACTGTATCCCTTGGACCTTCTTATTGACGATGAAACACAGAAATTGCATCCGAATTTAATATAAAAGTCACAATACCGACTTAGGTACAAGAGGAGAGACACTATAACTTTCTATGATTTGAACCTCTCCTGTGAGTCCAGTTTTAGATTCCGATGCTTCACTTCAGGTTTACTGTATCCCTTGGACCTTCTTATTGACGATGAAACACAGAAATTGCATCCGAATTTAATACAAATGGCATAATGCCGACTTAATTACAAGAGGTCTGACACTCTCACTTTCTATGATTTGAACCTCTCCTGTGAGTCCAGTTTTAGATTCCGATGCTTCACTTCAGGTTTACTGTATCCCTTGGACCTTCTTATTGACGATGAAACACAGAAATTGCATCCGAATTTAATTCAAATGGCACAATGCCGACTTAAGTACAAGAGGACTGACACTCTCACTTTCTATGATTTGAACCTCTCCTGTGAGTCCAGTTTCAGATTCCGATGCTTCACTTCAGGTTTACTGTATACCTTGCAGCTTCTTATTGACGATGAGACACAGAAATTGCATCGGAATTTAATACAAATGGCACAATGCCGACTTAAGTACAAGAGGACTGACACTCTCACTTTCTATGATTTGCACCTCTCCTGTGAGTCCCGTTTCAGATTCCGATGCTTCACTTCAGGTTTACTGTATACCTTGCACCTTCTTATTGACGATGAAACACAGAAATTGCATCGGAATTAAATTCAAAAGGCACAATGCCGACTTAAGTACAAGAGGACTGACACTTCAACTTTCTATGATTTGAACCTCTCCTTTGAGTCCAATTTTAGATTCCGATGCTTCACTTCAGGTTTGCTGTATCCCTTGGACCTTCTTATTGACGATGAAACACAGAAATTGCATCCGAATTTAATACAAAAGGCACAATACCGACTTAAGTGCAGCAGGAGTGAGTCGCTAACTTTCTATGATTTGAACTTCTCCTGTGAGTCCAGTTTTATATTCCGATGCTTCACTTCAGGTTTACTGTATACCTGGCACCTTCTTATTTTCGATGAAACACAGATATTGCATCCGAATTTAATACAAATGATATAATGCCGACTTAATTACAAGAGGACTGACACTCTCACTTTCTATGATTTGAAACTCTCCTGTGAGTCCAGTTTTAGATTCCGATGCTTCACTTCAGGTGTACTGTATCCCTTGGACTTTCTTAATGACGATGAAACACAGAAACTGCATCCAAATTTAATACAAAAGGCACAATGGCGACTTATGTACAAGAGGACTGACACTCTCACTTTCCATGATTTGAACCTCTCCTGTGAGCCCAGTTTTAGATTCCGAAGCTTCACTTCAGGTTTACCGTATACCTTGCACCTTCTTATTGACGATGAAACACAGAAATTGCATCGGAATTAGATTCAAAAGGCACAATGCCGACATAAGTACAAGAGGACTGACACTCTCACTTTCTATGATTTGAACCTCTCCTGTGAGTCCAGTTTTAGCTTCTGATGCTTCACTTCAGGTTTACTGTATACCTTGCTACTTCTTATTGACGATGAAACAAAGAAATTGCATCGAAACTAAATTCAAAAGGCACAATGCCGACTTAAGCACAAGAGGACTGACACTCTAACTTTCTATGAATTGAACCTCTCCTGTGAGTCCAGTTTTAGATTCCGATGCTTCACTTCAGGTTTACTGTATCCCTTGGACCTCCTTATTGACGATGAAACACTGAAATTGAATCCGAAGTATATACAAGTGGCATAATGTCGACTTAATTACAAGAGGACTGACACTCTCACTTTCTATGATTTGAACCCCTCCTGTGAGTCCAGTTTTAGATTCCGATGCTTCACAACAGGTATACTGTATCCCTTGGACTTTCCTATTGACGATGAAACACAGAAATTGCATCCGAATTTAATACAACAGGCACAATACCGACTTAAGTACAAGAGGAGTGACACTCTAACTTTCTATGATTTGAACCTCTCCTGTGGGTCCAGTTTTAGATTCCGATGCTTCACTTCAGGTTTACTGTATCCCTTGGACCTTCTTATTGAAGATGAAACACAGAAATTGCTTCCCAATTTAATACAAATGGCACAATACCGACTTAGGTACAAGAGGACTGACACTCTCACTTTCTATGATTTGAACCTCTCCTGTGAGCCCAGTTTTAGATTCCGATGCTTCAGTTCAGGTTTACTGTATACCTTGCACCTTCATATTGACGATGAAACACAGAAATTGCATCCGAATTTAATACAAAAGGCACAATGCCGACTTAAGTACAAGAGGACTGACACTCTAACGCTCTAACTCTCTATGATTTGAACCTCTCTTGTGAGTCCAGTTTAGGATTCCAATGTTTCACTTCAGGTTTACTGTATCCCTTGGACCTTCTTATTGACGATGAAACACAGAAATAGCATCCGAATTTAATACAAATGGCACAATGCCGACTTAAGTACTAGAGGACTGACACTCTTACTTTCTATGATTTGAACCTCTCCTGTGAGTCCAGTTTTAGATTCCGATGCTTCACTTCAGGTTTACTGTATACCTTGCACCTTCATATTGACGAAGAAACACAGAAATTGCAGCCGAATTTAATACAAAAGGCACAATGCCGACTTAAGTACAAGAGGACTGACACTCTAACTCTCTAAATCTCTATGATTTGAACCTCTCCTGTGAGTCCAGTTGAGGATTCCGATGCTTCACTTCCGGTTTACTGTATCCCTTGGACCTTCTTATTGACGATGAAACACAGAAATAGCATCCGAATTTAATACAAATGGCACAATGCCGACTTGAGTACTAGAGGACTGACACTCTTACTTTCTATCATTTGAACCTCTCCTGTGAGTCCAGTTTTAGATTCCGATGCTTCACTTCAGGTTTACTGTATCCCTTGGACCTTCTTATTGACGATGAAACACAGAAATTGCATCCGAATATAATATAAAAGTCACAATACCGACTTAGGTACAAGAGGAGAGACACTATAACTTTCTATGATTTGAACCTCTCCTGTGAGTCCAGTTTTAGATTCCGATGCTTCACTTCAGGTTTACTGTATCCCTTGGACCTTCTTATTGACGATGAATCACAGAAATTGCATCCGAATTTAATACAAATGGCATAATGCCGACTTAATTACAAGAGGTCTCACACTCTCACTTTCTAAGATTTGGACCTCTCCTGTGAGTCCAGTTTTAGATTCCGATGCTTCACTTCAGGTTTACTGTATCCCTTGGACCTTCTTATTGACGATGAAACACAGAAATTGCATCCGAATTTAATTCAAATGGCACAATGCCGACTTAAGTACAAGAGGACTGACACTCTCACTTTCTATGATTTGAACCTCTCCTGTGAGTCCAGTTTCAGATTCCGATGCTTCACTTCAGGTTTACTGTATACCTTGCAGCTTCTTATTGACGATGAGACACAGAAATTGCATCGGAATTTAATACAAATGGCACAATGCCGACTTAAGTACAAGAGGACTGACACTCTCACTTTCTATGATTTGCACCTCTCCTGTGAGTCCCGTTTTAGATTCCGATGCTTCACTTAAGGTTTACTGTATACCTTGCACCTTCTTATTGACGATGAAACACAGAAATTGCATCGGAATTAAATTCAAAAGGCACAATGACGACTTAAGTACAAGAGGACTGACACTTCAACTTTCTATGATTTGAACCTCTCCTTTGAGTCCAATTTTAGATTCCGATGCTCACTTCAGGTTTGCTGTATCCCTTGGACCTTCTTATTGACGATGAAACACAGAAATTGCATCCGAATTTAATACAAAAGGCACAATACCGACTTAAGTGCAACAGGAGTGAGTCGCTAACTTTCTATGATTTGAACTTCTCCTGTGAGTCCAGTTTTATATTCCGATGCTTCACTTCAGGTTTACTGTATACCTTGCACCTTCTTATTTACGATGAAACACAGAAATTGCATCCGAATTTAATACAAATGATATAATGCCGACTTAATTACAAGAGGACTGACACTCTCACTTTCTATGATTTGAAACTCTCCTGTGAGTCCAGTTTTAGATTCCGATGCTTCACTTCTGGTGTACTGTATCCCTTGGACTTTCTTAATCACGATGAAACACAGAAACTGCATCCAAATTTAATACAAAAGGCACAATGGCGACTTATGTACAAGAGGACTGACACTCTCACTTTCCATGATTTGAACCTCTCCTGTGAGCCCAGTTTTAGATTCCGAAGCTTCACTTCAGGTTTACCGTATACCTTGCACCTTCTTATTGACGATGAAACACAGAAATTGCATCGGAATTAGATTCAAAAGGCACAATGCCGACTTAAGTACAAGAGGACTGACACTCTCACTTTCTATGATTTGAACCTCTCCTGTGAGTCCAGTTTTATATTCCTATGCTTCACTTCTGGTTTACTGTATCCCTTAGACCTTCTAATTGACGATGAAACACTGAAATTAAATCCGAAGTATATACAAATGGCATAATGTCGACTTAATTACAAGAGGACTGACACTCTCACTTTCTATGATTTGAACCTCTCCTGTGAGTCCAGTTTTAGATTCCGATGGTTCACTGCAGGTATACTGTATTCCTTGAAACTTCTTATTGACGATGAAACACAGAAATTGCATCCGATTTAATACAAATGGCACAATGCCGACTTAAGTACATGAGGACTAACACTCTCACGTTCTATGATTTGAACCTCTCCTGTGAGTCCAGTTTTAGCTTCTGATGCTTCACTTCAGGTTTACTGTATACCTTGCTACTTCTTATTGACGATGAAACAAAGAAATTGCATCGGAACTAAATTCAAAAGGCACAATGCCGACTTAAGTACAAGAGGACTGACACTCTAACTTTCTATGATTTGAACCTCTAATGTGAGTCCAGTTTTAGATTCCGATGCTTCACTTCAGGTTTACTGTATACCTTGCACCTTCTTATTTACGATGAAACACAGAAATTGCATCCGAATTTAATGCAAATGATATAATGCCGACATAATTACAAGAGGACTGACACTCTCACTTTCTATGATTTGAAACTCTCCTGTGAGTCCAGTTTTAGATTACAATGCTTCACTTCAGGTGTACTGTATCCCTTCGACTTTCTTAATGACGATGAAACACAGAAACTGCATTCAAATTTAATACAAAAGGCACAATGGCGACTTATGTACAAGAGGACTGACACTCTCACTTTCCATGATTTCAACCTCTCCTGTGAGTCCAGTTTTAGATTCCGAAGCTTCACTTCAGGTTTACTGTATACCTTGCACCTTCTTATTGACGATGAAACACAGAAATTGCATCGGAATTAAATTCAAAAGGCACAATGCCGACTTAAGTACAAGAGGACTGACACTCTCACTTTCTATGATTTGAACCTCTCCTGTGAGTCCAGTTTTAGATTCCGAAGCTTCACTTCTGGTTTACTGTATCCCTTGGCCCTTCTTATTGACGATGAAACACTGAAATTGAATCCGAAGTATATACAAATGGCATAATGTCGACTTAATTACAAGAGGACTGACACTCTCACTTTCTATGATTTGAACCTCTCCTGTGAGTCCAGTTTTAGATTCCAATGCTTCACTACAGGTATACTGTATTCCTTGGAACTTCTTATTGACGATGAAACAAAGAAATTGCATCGGAATTAAATTCAAAAGGCACAATGCCGACTTAAGTACAAGAGGACTGACACGCTAATTTTCTATGAATTGAACCTCTCCTGTGAGTCCAGTTTTAGATTCCGATGCTTCACTTCAGGTTTACTGTATCCCTTGGACCTCCTTATTGACGATGAGACACAGAAATTGCATCCGAATTTAATACAAATGGCACAATGCCAACTTAAGTACAAGAGGACTAACACTCTCACTTTCTATGATTTGAACCTCTCCTGTGAGTCCAGTTTTAGATTCCGATGTTTCACTTCAGGTTTACTGTATACCTTGCACCTTCTTATTGACGATGGAATACAGTAATTGCATCGGAATTAAATTCAAAAGGCACAGTGCCGACTTAAGCACAAAAAGACTGACACTCTCACTTTCCATGATTTGAACCTCTCCTGTGAGTCTGGTTTTAGATTCCGATGCTTCACTTCAGGTTTACTGTATCCCTTGGACCTTCTTATTGACGATTAAACACAGATATTGCATCCGAATTTAATACAAAACGCACAATGCCGACTTAAGTACAAGAGGACTGACACTCTAACATTCTATGATTTGATCCTCTCCTGTGGGTCCAGTTTTAGATTCCGATGCTTCCCTTAAGGTATACTGTATCCCTTGGACCTTCTTACTGACGATGAAACACAGAAATTGCATCCGAATTTAATACAAATGGCACAATGCCGACTTAAGTACTGGAGGACTGACACACTTACTTTCTATGATTTGAACCTCTCCTGTGAGTCCAGTTTTAGATACCCATGCTTCACTTCAGTTTTACTGTATACCTTGCACCTTCATATTGACGATGAAACACAGAAATTGCATCCGAATTTAATACAAAAGGCACAATGCCGACTTAAGTACAAGAGCACTGACACTCTAACGCTCTAACTCTCAATGATTTGAACCTCTCCTGTGAGTCCAGTTTAGGATTCCGATGCTTCACTTCAGGTTTACTGTATCCCTTGGACCTTCTTATTGACGATGAAACACAGAAATTGCATCCGAATTTAATACAAATGGCACAATGCCGACTTAAGTACTAGAGGACTGACACTCTTACTTTCTATGATTTGAACCTCTCCTGTGAGTCCAGTTTTAGTTTCCGATGCTTCACTTCAGGTTTACTGTATACCTTGCACCTTCTTATTGACGATGAAACACAGAAATTGCATCGGAATTAAATTCAAAAGGCACAATGCCGACTTAAGTACAAGAGGACTGACACTTCAGCTTTCTACGATTTGAACCTCTCCTTTGAGTCCAATTTTAGATTCCGATGGTTCACTTCAGGTTTGCTGTATCCCTTGGACCTTCTTATTGACGATGAAACACAGAAACTGCATCCAAATTTAATACAAAAGGCACAATGGCGACTTATGTACAAGAGGACTGACACTCTCACTGTCCATGATTTGAACCTCTCCTGTGAGTCCAGTTTTAGATTCCGAAGCTTCACTTCAGGTTTACTGTATACCTTGCACCTTCTTATTGACGATGAAACACAGAAATTGCATCGGAATTAAATTCAAAAGGCACAATGCCGACTTAAGTACAAGAGGACTGACACTCTCACTTTCTATGATTTGAACCTCTCCTGTGAGTCCAGTTTTAGCTTCTGATGCTTCACTTCAGGTTTACTGTATACCTTGCTACTTCTTATTGACGATGAAACAAAGAAATTGCATCGAAACTAAATTCAAAAGGCACAATGCCGACTTAAGTACAAGAGGACTGACACTCTAACTTTCTATGAATTGAACCTCTCCTGTGAGTCCAGTTTTAGATTCCGATGCTTCACTTCAGGTTTACTGTATCCCTTGGACCTCCTTATTGACGATGAAACACTGAAATTGAATCCGAAGTATATACAAGTGGCATAATGTCGACTTAATTACAAGAGGACTGACACTCTCACTTTCTATGATTGGAACCCCTCCTGTGAGTCCAGTTTTAGATTCCGATGCTTCACTACAGGTATACTGTATCCCTTGGACTTTCCTATTGACGATGAAACACAGAAATTGCATCCGAATTTAATACAACAGGCACATTACCGACTTAAGTACAAGAGGAGTGACACTCTAACTTTCTATGATTTGAACCTCTCCTGTGGGTCCAGTTTTAGATTCCGATGCTTCACTTCAGGTTTACTGTATCCCTTGGACCTTCTTATTGAAGATGAAACACAGAAATTGCTTCCCAATTTAATACAAATGGCACAATACCGACTTAGGTACAAGAGGACTGACACTCTCACTTTCTATGATTTGAACCTCTCCTGTGAGCCCAGTTTTAGATTCTGATGCTTCAGTTCAGGTTTACTGTATACCTTGCACCTTCATATTGACGATGAAACACAGAAATTGCATCCGAATTTAATACAAATGGCACAATGCCGACTTAAGTACTAGAGGACTAAACCTCTTACTTTCTATGAATTGAACCTCTCCTGTGAGTCCAGTTTTAGATTCCGATGCTTCAGTTCAGGTTTACTGTATACCTTGCACCTTCATATTGACGATGAAACACAGAAATTGCATCCGAATTTAATACAAAAGGCACAATGCCGACTTAAGTACAAGAGGACTGACACTCTAAAGCTCTAACTCTCTATGATTTGAACCTCTCTTGTGAGTCCAGTTTAGGATTCCAATGTTTCACTTCAGGTTTACTGTATCCCTTGGACCTTCTTATTGACGATGAAACACAGAAATAGCATCCGAATTTAATACAAATGGCACAATGCCGACTTAAGTACTAGAGGACTGACACTCTTACTTTCTATGATTTGAACCTCTCCTGTGAGTCCAGTTTTAGATTCCGATGCTTCACTTCAGGTTTACTGTATACCTTGCACCTTCATATTGACGAAGAAACACAGAAATTGCAGCCGAATTTAATACAAAAGGCACAATGCCGACTTAAGTACAAGAGGACTGACACTCTAACGCTCTAAATCTCTATGATTTGAACCTCTCCTGTGAGTCCAGTTGAGGATTCCGATGCTTCACTTCCGGTTAACTGTATCCCTTGGACCTTCTTGTTGACGATGAAACACAGAAATTGCATCCAAATTTAATACAAATGGCACAATGCCGACTTAAGTAAAAGAGGACTGACACTCTCACTTTCTATGATTTAACCTCTCCTGTGAGTTCAGTATTAGATTCCAATGCTTCACTTCAGGTTTACTGTATACCTTGCACCTTCTTATTAACGATGAAACCGAGAAATTGCATCGGAATTAAATTCCAAACGCACAATGACGACTTAAGTACAAGTGGACTGACACTCTAACTTTCTACGATTTGAACCTCTCCTGTGAGTCCAGTTTTAGATTCCGATGCTTCACTTCAGGTTTACTGTATCCCTTGGACCTTCTTATTGACGATGAAACACAGAAATTGCATCCGAATATAATATAAAAGTCACAATACCGACTTAGGTACAAGAGGAGAGACACTATAACTTTCTATGATTTGAACCTCTCCTGTGAGTCTAGTTTTAGATTCCGATGCTTCACTTCAGGTTTACTGTATCTCTTGGACCTTCTTATTGACGATGAATCACAGAAATTGCATCCGAATTTAATACAAATGGCATAATGCCGACTTAATTACAAGAGGTCTGACACTCTCACTTTCTATGATTTGGACCTCTCCTGTGAGTCCAGTTTTAGTTTCCGATGCTTCACTTCAGGTTTACTGTATCCCTTGGACCTTCTTATTGACGATGAAACACAGAAATTGCATCCGAATTTAATTCAAATGGCACAATGCCGACTTAAGTACAAGAGGACTAACACTCTCACTTTCTATGATTTAAACCTCTCCTGTGAGTCCAGTTTTAGATTCCGATGCTTCACTTCAGGTTTACTGTATACCTTGCACCTTCTTATTGACGATGGAACACAGAAATTGCATCGGAATTAAATTCAAAAGGCACAGTGCCGACTTAAGCACGAAAAGACTGACACTCTCACTTTCCATGATTTGAACCTCTCCTGTGGGTCCAGTTTTAGATTCCGATGCTTCCCTTAAGGTATACTGTATCCCTTGGACCTTCTTATTGACGATGAAACACAGAAATTGCATCCGAATTTAATACAAATGGCACAATGCCGACTTAAGTACATGAGGACTAACACTCTCACGTTCTATGATTTGAACCTCTCCTGTGAGTCCAGTTTTAGCTTCTGATGCTTCACTTCAGGTTTACTGTATACCTTGCTACTTCTTATTGACGATGAAACAAAGAAATTGCATCGGAACTAAATTCAAAAGGCACAATGCCGACTTAAGTACAAGAGGACTGACACTCTAACTTTCTATGATTTGAACCTCTAATGTGAGTCCAGTTTTAGATTCCGATGCTTCACTTCAGGTTTACTGTATCCCTTGGACCTCCTTATTGACGATGAGACACAGAAATTGCATCCGAATTTAATACAAATGGCACAATGCCGACTTAAGTACAAGAGGACTAACACTCTCACTTTCCATGATTTGAACCTCTCCTGTGAGTCCAGTTTTAGATTCCGATGCTTCACTTCAGGTTTACTGTATACCTTGCACCTTCTTATTGACGATGGAACACAGAAATTGCATCGGAATTAAATTCAAAAGGCACAGTGCCGACTTAAGCACGAAAAGACTGACACTCTCACTTTCCATGATTTGAACCTCTCCTGTGGGTCCAGTTTTAGATTCCGATGCTTCCCTTAAGGTATACTGTATCCCTTGGACCTTCTTATTGACGATGAAACACAGAAATTGCATCCGAATTTAATACAAATGGCACAATGCCGACTTAAGCACTAGAGGACTGACACACTTACTTTCTATGATTTGAACCTCTCCTGTGAGTCCAGTTTTAGATACCCATGCTTCACTTCGGTTTTACTGTATACCTTGCACCTTCATATTGACGATGAAACACAGAAATTGCATCCGAATTTAATACAAAAGGCACAATGCCGACTTAAGTACAAGAGGACTGACACTCTAACGCTCTAACTCTCTATGATTTGAACCTCTCTTGTGAGTCCAGTTTAGGATTCCGATGTTTCACTTCAGGTTTACTGTATCCCTTGGACCTTCTTATTGACGATGAAACACAGAAATTGCATCCGAATTTAATACAAATGGCACAATGCCGACTTAAGTACTAGAGGACTGACACTCTTACTTTCTATGATTTGAACCTCTCCTGTAAGTCCAGTTTTAGATTCCGATGCTTCACTTCAGGTTTACTGTATACCTTGCACCTTCATATTGACGAAGAAACACAGAAATTGCATCCGAATTTAATACAAAAGGCACAATGCCGACTTAAGTACAAGAGGACCGACACTCTAACGCTCTAAATCTCTATGATTTGAACCTCTCCTGTGAGTCCAGTTTAGGATTCCGATGCTTCACTTCCGGTTTACTGTATCCCTTGGACCTTCTTGTTGACGATGAAACACAGAAATTGCATCCAAATTTAATACAAATGGCACAATGCCGACTTAAGTACAAGAGGACTGACACTCTCACTTTCTATGATTTAACCTCTCCTGTGAGTTCAGTATTAGATTCCGATGCTTCACTTCAGGTTTACTGTATCCCTTGGACCTTCTTATTGACGATGAAACACAGAAATTGCATCCGAATTTAATATAAAAGTCACAATACCGACTTAGGTACAAGAGGAGTGACACTATAACTTTCTATGATTTGAACCTCTCCTGTGAGTCCAGTTTTAGATTCCGATGCTTCACTTCAGGTTTACTGTATCCCTTGGACCTTCTTATTGACGATGAAACACAGAAATTGCATCCGAATTTAATATAAAAGTCACAATACCGACTTAGGTACAAGAGGAGTGACACTATAACTTTCTATGATTTGAACCTCTCCTGTGAGTCCAGTTTTAGATTCCGATGCTTCACTTCAGGTTTACTGTATCCCTTGGACCTTCTTATTGACGATGAAACACAGAAATTGCATCCGAATTTAATACAAATGGCATAATGCCGACTTAATTACAAGAGGTCTGACACTCTCACTTTCTATGATTTGAACCTCTCCTGTGAGTCCAGTTTTAGATTCCGATGCTTCACTTCAGGTTTACTGTATACCTTGCAGCCTCTTATTGACGATGAGACACAGAAATTGCATCGGAATTTAATACAAATGGCACAATGCCGACTTAAGTACAAGAGGACTGACACTCTCACTTTCTATGATTTGCACCTCTCCTGTGAGTCCCGTTTTAGATTCCGAATCTTCACTTCAGGTTTGCTGTATACCTTGGACCTTCGTATTGACGATGAAACACAGAAATTGCATCGGAATTAAATTCAAAAGGCACAATGCCGACTTAAGTACAAGAGGACTGACACTTCAACTTTCTATGATTTGAACCTCTCCTTTGAGTCTAATTTTAGATTCCGATGCTTCACTTCAGGTTTGCTGTATCCCTTGGACCTTCTTATTGACGATGAAACACAGAAATTGCATCCGAATTTAATACAAAAGGCACAATACCGACTTAAGTGCAACAGGAGTGAGTCGCTAACTTTCTATGATTTGAACTTCTCCTGTGAGTCCAGTTTTATATTCCGATGCTTCACTTCAGGTTTACTGTATACCTTGCACCTTCTTATTTACGATGAAACACAGAAATTGCATCCGAATTTAATGCAAATGATATAATGCCGACATAATTACAAGAGGACTGACACTCTCACTTTCTATGATTTGAAACTCTCCTGTGAGTCCAGTTTTAGATTACGATGCTTTACTTCAGGTGTACTGTATCCCTTCGACTTTCTTAATGACGATGAAACACAGAAACTGCATTCAAATTTAATACAAAAGGCACAATGGCGACTTATGTACAAGAGGACTGACACTCTCACTTTCCATGATTTCAACCTCTCCTGTGAGTCCAGTTTTAGATTCCGAAGCTTCACTTCAGGTTTACTGTATACCTTGCACCTTCTTATTGACGATGAAACACAGAAATTGCATCGGAATTAAATTCAAAAGGCACAATGCCGACGTAAGTACAAGAGGACTGACACTCTCACTTTCTATGATTTGAACCTCTCCTGTGAGTCCAGTTTTAGATTCCGAAGCTTCACTTCTGGTTTACTGTATCCCTTGGCCCTTCTTATTGACGATGAAACACTGAAATTGAATCCGAAGTATATACAAATGGCATAATGTCGACTTAATTACAAGAGGACTGACACTCTCACTTTCTATGATTTGAACCTCTCCTGTGAGTCCAGTTTTAGATTCCAATGCTTCACTACAGGTATACTGTATTCCTTGGAACTTCTTATTGACGATGAAACACAGAACTTGCATCCGATTTAATACAAATGGCACAATGCCGACTTAAGTACAAGAGGACTAACACTCTCACTTTCTATGATTTGAACCTCTCCTGTGAGTCCAGTTTTAGCTTCTGATGCTTCACTTCAGGTTTACTGTATACCTTGCTACTTCTTATTGACGATGAAACAAAGAAATTGCATCGGAATTAAATTCAAAAGGCACAATGCCGACTTAAGTACAAGAGGACTGACACGCTAATTTTCTATGAATTGAACCTCTCCTGTGAGTCCAGTTTTAGATTCCGATGCTTCACTTCAGGTTGACTGTATCCCTTGGACCTCCTTATTGACGATGAGACACAGAAATTGCATCCGAATTTAATACAAATGGCACAATGCCAACTTAAGTACAAGAGGACTAACACTCTCACTTTCTATGATTTGAACCTCTCCTGTGAGTCCAGTTTTAGATTCCGATGTTTCACTTCAGGTTTACTGTATACCTTGCACCTTCTTATTGACGATGGAATACAGTAATTGCATCGGAATTAAGTTCAAAAGGCACAGTGCCGACTTAAGCACAAAAAGACTGACACTCTCACTTTCCATGATTTGAACCTCTCCTGTGAGTCTGGTTTTAGATTCCGATGCTTCACTTCAGGTTTACTGTATCCCTTGGACCTTCTTATTGACGATTAAACACAGATATTGCATCCGAATTTAATACAAAACGCACAATGCCGACTTAAGTACAAGAGGACAGACACTCTAACATTCTATGATTTGATCCTCTCCTGTGGGTCCAGTTTTAGATTCCGATGCTTCCCTTAAGGTATACTGTATCCCTTGGACCTTCTTATTGACGATGAAACACAGAAATTGCATCCGAATTTAATACAAATGGCACAATGCCGACTTAAGTACTGGAGGACTGACACACTTACTTTCTATGATTTGAACCTCTCCTGTGAGTCCAGTTTTTGATACCCATGCTTCACTTCAGTTTTACTGTATACCTTGCACCTTCATATTGACGATGAAACACAGAAATTGCATCCGAATTTAATACAAAAGGCACAATGCCGACTTAAGTACAAGAGCACTGACACTCTAACGCTCTAACTCTCAATGATTTGAACCTCTCCTGTGAGTCCAGTTTAGGATTCCGATGCTTCACTTCAGGTTTACTGTATCCCTTGGACCTTCTTATTGACGATGAAACACAGAAATTGCATCCGAATTTAATACAAATGGCACAATGCCGACTTCAGTACTAGAGGACTGACACTCTTACTTTCTATGAATTGAACCTCTCCTGTGAGTCCAGTTTTAGATTCCGATGCTTCACTTCAGGTTTACTGTATACCTTGCTACTTCTTATTGACGATGAAACAAAGAAATTGCATCGAAACTAAATTCAAAAGGCACAATGCCGACTTAAGTACAAGAGGACTGACACTCTAACTTTCTATGAATTGAACCTCTCCTGTGAGTCCAGTTTTAGATTCCGATGCTTCACTTCAGGTTTACTGTATCCCTTGGACCTCCTTATTGACGATGAAACACTGAAATTGAATCCGAAGTATATACAAGTGGCATAATGTCGACTTAATTACAAGAGGACTGACACTCTCACTTTCTATGATTGGAACCCCTCCTGTGAGTCCAGTTTTAGATTCCGATGCTTCACTACAGGTATACTGTATCCCTTGGACTTTCCTATTGACGATGAAACACAGAAATTGCATCCGAATTTAATACAACAGGCACAATACCGACTTAAGTACAAGAGGAGTGACACTCTAACTTTCTATGATTTGAACCTCTCCTGTGGGTCCAGTTTTAGATTCCGATGCTTCACTTCAGGTTTACTGTATCCCTTGGACCTTCTTATTGAAGATGAAACACAGAAATTGCTTCCCAATTTAATACAAATGGCACAATACCGACTTAGGTACAAGAGGACTGACACTCTCACTTTCTATGATTTGAACCTCTCCTGTGAGCCCAGTTTTAGATTCTGATGCTTCAGTTCAGGTTTACTGTATACCTTGCACCTTCATATTGACGATGAAACACAGAAATTGCATCCGAATTTAATACAAATGGCACAATGCCGACTTAAGTACTAGAGGACTGACACTCTTACTTTCTATGAATTGAACCTCTCCTGTGAGTCCAGTTTTAGATTCCGATGCTTCAGTTCAGGTTTACTGTATACCTTGCACCTTCATATTGACGATGAAACACAGAAATTGCATCCGAATTTAATACAAAAGGCACAATGCCGACTTAAGTACAAGAGGACTGACACTCTAACGCTCTAACTCTCTATGATTTGAACCTCTCTTGTGAGTCCAGTTTAGGATTCCAATGTTTCACTTCAGGTTTACTGTATCCCTTGGACCTTCTTATTGACGATGAAACACAGAAATAGCATCCGAATTTAATACAAATGGCACAATGCCGACTTAAGTACTAGAGGACTGACACTCTTACTTTCTATGATTTGAACCTCTCCTGTGAGTCCAGTTTTAGATTCCGATGCTTCACTTCAGGTTTACTGTATACCTTGCACCTTCATATTGACGAAGAAACACAGAAATTGCAGCCGAATTTAATACAAAAGGCACAATGCCGACTTAAGTACAAGAGGACTGACACTCTAACGCTCTAAATCTCTATGATTTGAACCTCTCCTGTGAGTCCAGTTGAGGATTCCGATGCTTCACTTCCGGTTAACTGTATCCCTTGGACCTTCTTGTTGACGATGAAACACAGAAATTGCATCCAAATTTAATACAAATGGCACAATGCCGACTTAAGTAAAAGAGGACTGACACTCTCACTTTCTATGATTTAACCTCTCCTGTGAGTTCAGTATTAGATTCCGATGCTTCACTTCAGGTTTACTGTATACCTTGCACCTTCTTATTAACGATGAAACCGAGAAATTGCATCGGAATTAAATTCCAAACGCACAATGACGACTTAAGTACAAGTGGACTGACACTCTAACTTTCTACGATTTGAACCTCTCCTGTGAGTCCAGTTTTAGATTCCGATGCTTCACTTCAGGTTTACTGTATCCCTTGGACCTTCTTATTGACGATGAAACACAGAAATTGCATCCGAATATAATATAAAAGTCACAATACCGACTTAGGTATAAGAGGAGAGACACTATAACTTTCTATGATTTGAACCTCTCCTGTGAGTCTAGTTTTAGATTCCGATGCTTCACTTCAGGTTTACTGTATCCCTTGGACCTTCTTATTGACGATGAATCACAGAAATTGCATCCGAATTTAATACAAATGGCATAATGCCGACTTAATTACAAGAGGTCTGACCCTCTCACTTTCTATGATTTGGACCTCTCCTGTGAGTCCAGTTTTAGATTCCGATGCTTCACTTCAGGTTTACTGTATCCCTTGGACCTTCTTATTGACGATGAAATACAGAAATTGCATCCGAATTTAATTCAAATGGCACAATGCCGACTTAAGTACAAGAGGACTGACACTCTCACTTTCTATGATTTGAACCTCTAATGTGAGTCCAGTTTCAGATTCCGATGCTTCACTTCAGGTTTACTGTATACCTTGCAGCTTCTTATTGACGATGAGACACAGAAATTGCATCGGAATTTAATACAAATGGCACAATGCCGACTTAAGTACAAGAGGACTGACACTCTCACTTTCTATGATTTGCACCTCTCCTGTGAGTCCCGTTTTAGATTCCGATGCTTCACTTCAGGTTTACTGTATACCTTGCACCTTCTTATTGACGATGAAACACAGAAATTGCATCGGAATTAAATTCAAAAGGCACAATGCCGACTTAAGTACAAGAGGACTGACACTTCAACTTTCTATGATTTGAACCTCTCCTTTGAGTCCAGTTTTAGATTCCGATGCTCACTTCAGGTTTGCTGTATCCCTTGGACCTTCTTATTGACGATGAAACACAGAAATTGCATCCGAATTTAATACAAAAGGCACAATACCGACTTAAGTGCAACAGGAGTGAGTCGCTAACTTTCTATGATTTGAACTTCTCCTGTGAGTCCAGTTTTATATTCCGATGCTTCACTTCAGGTTTACTGTATACCTTGCACCTTCTTATTTACGATGAAACACAGAAATTGCATCCGAATTTAATAGAAATGATATAATGCCGACTTAATTACAAGAGGACTGACACTCTCACTTTCTATGATTTGAAACTCTCCTGTGAGTCCAGTTTTAGATTCCGATGCTTCACTTCTGGTGTACTGTATCCCTTGGACTTTCTTAATGACGATGAAACACAGAAACTGCATCCAAATTTAATACAAAAGGCACAATGGCGACTTATGTACAAGAGGACTGACACTCTCACTTTCCATGATTTGAACCTCTCCTGTGAGCCCAGTTTTAGATTCCGAAGCTTCACTTCAGGTTTACCGTATACCTTGCACCTTCTTATTGACGATGAAACACAGAAATTGCATCGGAATTAGATTCAAAAGGCACAATGCCGACTTAAGTACAAGAGGACTGACACTCTCACTTTCTATGATTTGAACCTCTCCTGTGAGTCCAGTTTTATATTCCTATGCTTCACTTCTGGTTTACTGTATCCCTTAGACCTTCTAATTGACGATGAAACACTGAAATTAAATCCGAAGTATATACAAATGGCATAATGTCGACTTAATTACAAGAGGACTGACACTCTCACTTTCTATGATTTGAACCTCTCCTGTGAGTCCAGTTTTAGATTCCGATGGTTCACTGCAGGTATACTGTATTCCTTGGAACTTCTTATTGACGATGAAACACAGAAATTGCATCCGATTTAATACAAATGGCACAATGCATACTTAAGTACATGAGGACTAACACTCTCACGTTCTATGATTTGAACCTCTCCTGTGAGTCCAGTTTTAGCTTCTGATGCTTCACTTCAGGTTTACTGTATACCTTGCTACTTCTTATTGACGATGAAACAAAGAAATTGCATCGGAACTAAATTCAAAAGGCACAATGCCGACTTAAGTACAAGAGGACTGACACTCTAACTTTCTATGATTTGAACCTCTAATGTGAGTCCAGTTTTAGATTCCGATGCTTCACTTCAGGTTTACTGTATCCCTTGGACCTCCTTATTGACGATGAGACACAGAAATTGCATCCGAATTTAATACAAATGGCACAATGCCGACTTAAGTACAAGAGGACTAACACTCTCACTTTCTATGATTTGAACCTCTCCTGTGAGTCCAGTTTTAGATTCCGATGCTTCACTTTAGGTTTACTGTATACCTTGCACCTTCTTATTGACGATGGAACACAGAAATTGCATCGGAATTAAATTCAAAAGGCACAGTGCCGACTTAAGCACGAAAAGACTGACACTCTCACTTTCCATGATTTGAACCTCTCCTGTGGGTCCAGTTTTAGATTCCGATGCTTCCCTTAAGGTATACTGTATCCCTTGGACCTTCTTATTGACGATGAAACACAGAAATTGCATCCGAATTTAATACAAATGGCACAATGCCGACTTAAGTACTGGAGGACTGACACACTTACTTTCTATGATTTGAACCTCTCCTGTGAGTCCAGTTTTAGATACCCATGCTTCACTTCAGTTTTACTGTATACCTTGCACCTTCATATTGACGATGAAACACAGAAATTGCATCCGAATTTAATACAAAAGGCACAATGCCGACTTAAGTACAAGAGGACTGACACTCTAACGCTCTAACTCTCTATGATTTGAACCTCTCTTGTGAGTCCAGTTTAGGATTCCGATGTTTCACTTCAGGTTTACTGTATCCCTTGGACCTTCTTATTGACGATGAAACACAGAAATTGCATCCGAATTTAATACAAATGGCACAATGCCGACTTAAGTACTAGAGGACTGACACTCTTACTTTCTATGATTTGAACCTCTCCTGTAAGTCCAGTTTTAGATTCCGATGCTTCACTTCAGGTTTACTGTATACCTTGCACCTTCATATTGACGAAGAAACACAGAAATTGCATCCGAATTTAATACAAAAGGCACAATGCCGACTTAAATACAAGAGGACCGACACTCTAACGCTCTAAATCTCTATGATTTGAACCTCTCCTGTGAGTCCAGTTTAGGATTCCGATGCTTCACTTCCGGTTTACTGTATCCCTTGGACCTTCTTGTTGACGATGAAACACAGAAATTGCATCCAAATTTAATACAAATGGCACAATGCCGACTTAAGTACAAGAGGACTGACACTCTCACTTTCTATGATTTAACCTCTCCTGTGAGTTCAGTATTAGATTCCGATGCTTCACTTCAGGTTTACTGTATCCCTTGGACCTTCTTATTGACGATGAAACACAGAAATTGCATCCGAATTTAATATAAAAGTCACAATACCGACTTAGGTACAAGAGGAGTGACACTATAACTTTCTATGATTTGAACCTCTCCTGTGAGTCCAGTTTTAGATTCCGATGCTTCACTTCAGGTTTACTGTATCCCTTGGACCTTCTTATTGACGATGAAACACAGAAATTGCATCCGAATTTAATACAAATGGCATAATGCCGACTTAATTACAAGAGGTCTTACACTCTCACTTTCTATGATTTGAACCTCTCCTGTGAGTCCAGTTTTAGATTCCGATGCTTTACTTCAGGTTTACTGTATCCCTTGGACCTTCTTATTGACGATGAAACACAGAAATTGCATCCGAATTTAATTCAAATGGCACAATGCCGACTTAAGTACAAGAGGACTGACACTCTCACTTTCTATGTTTTGAACCTCTCCGGTGAGTCCAGTTTTAGATTCCGATGCTTCACTTCAGGTTTACTGTATACCTTGCAGCCTCTTATTGACGATGAGACACAGAAATTGCATCGGAATTTAATACAAATGGCACAATGCCGACTTAAGTACAAGAGGACTGACACTCTCACTTTCTATGATTTGCACCTCTCCTGTGAGTCCCGTTTTAGATTCCGAATCTTCACTTCAGGTTTGCTGTATACCTTGGACCTTCGTATTGACGATGAAACACAGAAATTGCATCGGAATTAAATTCAAAAGGCACAATGCCGACTTAAGTACAAGAGGACTGACACTTCAACTTTCTATGATTTGAACCTCTCCTTTGAGTCTAATTTTAGATTCCGATGCTTCACTTCAGGTTTGCTGTATCCCTTGGACCTTCTTATTGACGATGAAACACAGAAATTGCATCCGAATTTAATACAAAAGGCACAATACCGACTTAAGTGCAACAGGAGTGAGTCGCTAACTTCCTATGATTTGAACTTCTCCTGTGAGTCCAGTTTTATATTCCGATGCTTCACTTCAGGTTTACTGTATACCTTGCACCTTCTTATTTACGATGAAACACAGAAATTGCATCCGAATTTAATGCAAATGATATAATGCCGACATAATTACAAGAGGACTGACACTCTCACTTTCTATGATTTGAAACTCTCCTGTGAGTCCAGTTTTAGATTACGATGCTTCACTTCAGGTGTACTGTATCCCTTCGACTTTCTTAATGACGATGAAACACAGAAACTGCATTCAAATTTAATACAAAAGGCACAATGGCGACTTATGTACAAGAGGACTGACACTCTCACTTTCCATGATTTCAACCTCTCCTGTGAGTCCAGTTTTAGATTCCGAAGCTTCACTTCAGGTTTACTGTATACCTTGCACCTTCTTATTGACGATGAAACACAGAAATTGCATCGGAATTAAATTCAAAAGGCACAATGCCGACTTAAGTACAAGAGGACTGACACTCTCACTTTCTATGATTTGAACCTCTCCTGTGAGTTCAGTTTTAGATTCCGAAGCTTCACTTCTGGTTTACTGTATCCCTTGGCCCTTCTTATTGACGATGAAACACTGAAATTGAATCCGAAGTATATACAAATGGCACAATGCCAACTTAAGTACAAGAGGACTAACACTCTCACTTTCTATGATTTGAACCTCTCCTGTGAGTCCAGTTTTAGATTCCGATGTTTCACTTCAGGTTTACTGTATACCTTGCACCTTCTTATTGACGATGGAACACAGTAATTGCATCGGAATTAAATTCAAAAGGCACAGTGCCGACTTAAGCACAAAAAGACTGACACTCTCACTTTCCATGATTTGAACCTCTCCTGTGAGTCTGGTTTTAGATTCCGACGCTTCACTTCAGGTTTACTGTATCCCTTGGACCTTCTTATTGACGATTAAACACAGATATTGCATCCGAATTTAATACAAAACGCACAATGCCGACTTAAGTACAAGAGGACTGACACTCTAACATTCTATGATTTGATCCTCTCCTGTGGGTCCAGTTTTAGATTCCGATGCTTCCCTTAAGGTATACTGTATCCCTTGGACCTTCTTATTGACGATGAAACACAGAAATTGCATCCGAATTTAATACAAATGGCACAATGCCGACTTAAGTACTGGAGGACTGACACACTTACTTTCTATGATTTGAACCTCTCCTGTGAGTCCAGTTTTAGATACCCATGCTTCACTTCAGTTTTACTGTATACCTTGCACCTTCATATTGACGATGAAACACAGAAATTGCATCCGAATTTAATACAAAAGGCACAATGCCGACTTAAGTACAAGAGCACTGACACTCTAACGCTCTAACTCTCAATGATTTGAACCTCTCCTGTGAGTCCAGTTTAGGATTCCGATGCTTCACTTCAGGTTTACTGTATCCCTTGGACCTTCTTATTGACGATGAAACACAGAAATTGCATCCGAATTTAATACAAATGGCACAATGCCGACTTAAGTACTAGAGGACTGACACTCTTACTTTCTATCATTTGAACCTCTCCTGTGAGTCCAGTTTTAGATTCCGATGCTTCACTTCAGGTTTACTGTATACCTTGCACCTTCTTATTGACGATGAAACACAGAAATTGCATCGGAATTAAATTCAAAAGGCACAATGCCGACTTAAGTACAAGAGGACTGACACTTCAACTTTCTACGATTTGAACCTCTCCTTTGAGTCCAATTTTAGATTCCGATGGTTCACTTCAGGTTTGCTGTATCCCTTGGACCTTCTTATTGACGATGAAACACAGAAACTGCATCCAAATTTAATACAAAAGGCACAATGGCGACTTATGTACAAGAGGACTGACACTCTCACTGTCCATGATTTGAACCTCTCCTGTGAGTCCAGTTTTAGATTCCGAAGCTTCACTTCAGGTTTACTGTATACCTTGCACCTTCTTATTGACGATGAAACACAGAAATTGCATCGGAATTAAATTCAAAAGGCACAATGCCGACTTAAGTACAAGAGGACTGACACTCTCACTGTCTATGATTTGAACCTCTCCTGTGAGTCCAGTTTTAGATTCCGATGCTTCACTTCTGGTATACTGTATCCCTTGGACCTTCTTATTGACGATGGAACACTGAAATTGAATCCGAAGTATATACAAATGGCATAATGTCGACTTAATTACAAGAGGACTGACACTCTCACTTTCTATGATTTGAACCTCTCCTGTGAGTCCAGTTTTAGATTCCGATGCTTCACTTCAGGTTTGCTGTATACCTTGCTACTTCTTATTGACGATGAAACAAAGAAATTGCATCGGAATTAAATTCAAAAGGCACAATGCCGACTTAAGTACAAGAGGACTGACACTCTAACTTTCTATGAATTGAACCTCTCCTGTGAGTCCAGTTTTAGATTCCGATGCTCACTTCAGGTTTACTGTATGCCTTGGACCTCCTTATTGACGATGAGACACAGAAATTGCATCGGAATTAAATTCAAAAGGCACAGTGCCGACTTAAGCACAAAAAGACTGACACTCTCACTTTCCATGATTTGAACCTCTCCTATGAGTCTGGTTTTAGATTCCGATGCTTCACTTCAGGTTTACTGTATCCCTTGGACCTTCTTATTGACGATGAAACACAGAAATTGCATCCGAATTTAATACAAATGGCACAATGCCGACTTAAGTACTAGAGGACTGACACACTTACTTACTATGATTTGAACCTCTCCTGTGAGTCCAGTTTTAGATACCCATGCTTCACTTCAGTTTTACTGTATACCTTGCACCCACATATTGACGATGAAACACAGAAATTGCATCCGAATTTAATACAAAACGCACAATGCCGACTTAAGTAAAAGAGGACTGACACTCTAACATTCTATGATTTGATCCTCTCCTGTGGGTCCAGTTTTAGATTCCGATGCTTCACTTCAGGTTTACTGTATACCTTGCACCTTCATATTGACGAAGAAACACAGAAATTGCATCCGAATTTAATACAAAACGCACAAAGCCGACTTAAGTACAAGAAGACTGACACTCTAACGCTCTAACTCTCTATGATTTGAACCTCTCCTGTGAGGCCAGTTTAGGATTCCGATGCTTCACTTCCGGTTTATTGTATCCCTTGGACCTTCTTATTGACGATGAAACACAGAAATTGCATCCAAATTTAATACAAATGGCACAATGCCGACTTAAGTACAAAAGGACTGACACTCTCTCTTTCTATGATTTAACCTCTCCTGTGAGTTCAGTTTTAGATTCCGATGCTTCACTTCAGGTTTACTGTATACCTTGCACCTTCTTATTAACGATGAGACATAGATATTGCATCGGAATTAAATTCAAAACGCACTATGCCGACTTAAGTACAAGTGGACTGACACTCTAACTTTCTATGATTTGAACCTCTCCTGTGAGTCCAGTTTTAGATTCCAATGCTTCACTTCAGGTTTACTGTATCCCTTGGACCTTCTTATTGACGATGAAACACAGAAATTGCATCCGAATTTAATACAAAACTCACAATACCGACTTAGGTAAAAGAGGAGTAACACTATAAGTTTCTATGATTTGAACCTCTCCTGTGAGTCCAGTTTTAGATTCCGATGCTTCACTTCAGGTTTACTGTATCCCTTGGACCTTCTTATTGACGATGAAACACAGAAATTGCATCCGAACTTAATACAAAAGGCACAATGGCGACTTAAGCACAAGAAGACTGACACTCTCACTTTCCATGATTTGAACCTCTCCTGTGGGTCCAGTTTTAGATTCCGATGCTTCACTTCAGGTTTACTGTATACCTTGCACCTTCTTATTGACGATGAAACACAGAAATTGCATCCGAATTTAATACAAAAGGCACAATGGCGACTTAAGTACAAGAGGACTGACACTCTCACTTTCCATGATTTGAACCTCTCCTGTGAGACCAGTTTTAGTTTCCGATGCTTCACTTCAGGTTTACTGTATAACTTGCAGCTTCTTATTGACGATGAGACACAGAAATTGCATCGGAATTGAATACGAATGGCACAATGCCGACCTAAGTACTAGAGGACTGACACTCTCACTTTCTATGATTTGAACCTCTCCTGTGAGTCCAGTTTTAGATTCCGATGTTTCACTTCAGGTTTACTGTATACCTTGCACCTTCTTATTTACGATGAAACACAGAAATTGCATCCGAATTTAATACAAATGATATAATACCGACTTAATTACAAGAGGACTGACACTCTCACTTTCTATGATTTGAAACTCTCCTGTGAGTCCAGTTTTAGATTCCGATGCTTCACTACAGGTATACTGTATTCCTTGGAACTTCTTAATGACGATGAAACATAGAAATTGCATCCGATTTAATACAAATGTCACAATGCCGACTTAAGTACAAGAGGACTAACACTCTCACTTTCTATGATTTGAACCTCTCCTGTGAGTCCAGTTTTAGCTTCTGATGCTTCACTTCAGGTTTACTGTATACCTTGCTACTTCTTATTGACGATGAAACAAAGAAATTGCATCGGAATTAAATTCAAAAGGCACAATGCCGACTTAAGTACAAGAGGACTGACACTCTCACTTTCTATGAATTGAACCTCTCCTGTGAGTCCAGTTTTAGATTCCGATGCTTCACTTCAGGTTTACTGTATACCTTGCACCTTCTTATTGACGATGGAACACAGATATTGCATCGGAATTAAATTCAAAAGGCACAATGCCGACTTTAGCACAAGAAGACTGACACTCTCACTTTCCATGATTTGAACCTCTCCTGTGAGTCCAGTTTGAGATTCCGATGCTTCACTTCAGGTTTGCTGTATCCCTTGGACCTTCTTATTGACGATTAAAGACAGAAATTGCATCCGAATTTAATACAAAACGCGCAATGCCGACTTAAGTAAAAGAGGACTGACACTCTAACATTCTATGATTTGATCCTCTCTTGTGGGTCCAGTTTTAGATTCCGATGCTTCCCTTAAGGTATACTGTATCCCTTGGACCTTCTTATTGACGATGAAACACAGAAATTGCATCCGAATTTAATACAAATGGCACAATGCCGACTTAAGTACTAGAGGACTGACACTCTTACTTTCTATGATTTGAACCTCTCCTGTGAGTCCAGTTTTAGATTCCGATGCTTCACTTCAGGTTTACTGTGTACCTTGCACCTTCATATTGACGAAGAAACACAAAAATTACATCCGAATTTAATACAAAAGGCACAATGCCGACTTAAGTACAAGAGGACTGACACTCTAACGCTCTAACTCTCTATGATTTGAACCTCTCCTGTGAGGCCAGTTTAGGATTCCGATGCTTCACTTCCGGTTAATTGTATCCCTTGGCCTTCTTAGTGACGATGAAACACAGAAATTGCATCCAAATTTATTACAAATGGCACAATGCCGACTTAAGTACAAGAGGACTGACACTCTCTCTTTCTATGATTTAACCTCTCCTGTGAGTTCAGTTTTAAATTCCGATGCTTCACTTCAGGTTTACTGTATACCTTGCACCTTCTTATTAACGATGAAACAGAGAAATTGCATCGGAATTAAATTCAAAACGCACAATGCCGACTTAAGTACAAGTGGACTGACACCCTCACTTTCCATGATTTGAACCTCTCCTGTGAGTCCAGTTTTAGATTCCGATGCTTCACTTCAGGTTTACTGTATCCATTGGACCTTCTTATTGACGATGAAACACAGAAATTGCATCCGAATTTAATACAAAAGTCACAATACCGACTTAGGTAAAAGAGGAGTAACACTATAAGTTTCTATGATTTGAACCTCTCCTGTGAGTCCAGTTTTAGATTCCGATGCTTCACTTCAGGTTTACTGTATCCCTTGGACCTTCTTATTGACGATGAAACACAGAAATTGCATCCGAATTTAATACAAAAGGCACAATGGCGACTTAAGCACAAGAAGACTGACACCCTCACTTTCCATGATTTGAACCTCTCCTGTGGGTCCAGTTTTAGATTCCGATGATTCACTTCAGGTTTACTGTATACCTTGCACCTTCTTATTGACGATGAAACACAGAAATTGCATCCGAATTTAATACAAAAGGCACAATGGCGACTTAAATACAAGAGGACTGACACTCTCACTTTCCATGATTTGAACCTCTCCTGTGAGACCAGTTTTAGATTCCGATGCTTCACTTCAGGTTTACTGTATACCTTGCAGCTTCTTATTGACGATGAGACACAGAAATTGCATCGGAATTTAATACGAATGGCACAATGCCGACCTTAGTACAAGAGGACTGACACTCTCACTTTCTGTGATTTGAACCTCTCCTGTGAGTCCAGTTTTATATTCCGATGCTTCACTTCAGGTTTACTGTACACCTTGCTGCTTCTTATTGACGATGAGACACAGAAATAGCATCGGAATTTAATACAAATGGCACAATGCCGACATAAGTACAAGAGGACTGACACTCTCACTTTCTATGATTTGCACCTCTCCTGTGAGTCCAGTTTTAGATTCCGATGCTTCACTTCCGGTTTACTGTATACCTTGCACCTTCTTATTGACGATGAAACACAGAAATTGCATCGGAATTAAATTCAAAAGGCACAATGCCGACTTAAGTACAAGAGGACTGACACTTCAACTTTTTATGATTTGAACCTCTCCTTTGAGTCCAATTTTAGATTCCGATGCTTCACTTCAGGTTTACTGTATCCCTTGGACCTACTTATGGACGATGAAACACAGAAATTGCATCCGAATTTAATACAAAAGGCACAATACCGACTTAAGTACAACAGGAGTGAGTCGCTAACTTTCTATAATTTGAACTTCTCCTGTGAGTCCAGAATTAGATTCCGATGCTTCACTTCAGGTTTACTGTATACCTTGCACCTTCTTATTGACAATGAAACACATAAATTGCATCGGAATTAAATTCAAAAGGCACAATGCAGACTTAAGTACAAGAGGACTGACACTCTCACTTTCTATGATTTGAACCTCTCCTGTGAGTCCAGTTTTTGATTCCGATGCTTCACTACAGGTATACTGTATTCCTTGGAACTTCTTATTGACGATGAAACACAGAAATTGAATCCGATTTAATACAAATGGCACAATGCCGACTTAAGTACAAGAGGACTAACACTCTCACTTTCTATGATTTGAACCTCTCCTGTGAGTCCAGTTTTAGCTTCTGATGCTTCACTTCAGGTTTACTGTATACCTTGCTACTTCTTATTGACGATGAAGCACAGAAATTTCATCGGAATTAAATTCAAAAGGCACAATGCCGACTTAAGTACAAGAGGATTGACACTCTAACTTTCTATGATTTGAATATCTCCTGTGAGTCCAGTTTTAGATTCCGATGCTTCACTTCAGGTTTACTGTATCCCTTGGACCTTCTTATAGACGATGAAACACAGAAATTGCATCCGAATTTAATACAAATGGCACAATGCCGTCTTAAGTACAAGAGGACTGACACTCTCACTTTCTATGATTTGAACCCCTCCTGTAAGTCCAGTTTTAGATTCCGATGCTTCACTACAGGTTTTCTGTATCCATTGGACCTTCTTATTGACGATGAAACACAGATATTGCATCCGAATTTAATACAAATGGCACAATGGCGTCCTAAGTACAAGAGGACTGACACTCTCACTTTCTATGATTTGAACCCCTCCTGTAAGTCCAGTTTTAGATTCCGATGCTTCACTTCAGGTTTACTGTATCCCTTGGACCTTCTTATTGACGATGAAACACAGAAATTGCATCCGAATTTAATACAAAAGGCACAATACCGACTTCAGTACAAGAGGACTGACACTCTCACTTTCTATGATTTGAACCTCTCCTGTGAGTCCAGTTTTAGCTTCTGATGCTTCACTTCAGGCTTACTGTATACCTTGCTACTTCTTATTGACGATGAAACACAGAAATTGCATCGGAATTAAATTCAAAAAGCACAATGCCGACTTAAGTACAAGAGGACTGACACTCTGTCTATGAATTGAACCTCTCCTGTGAGTCCAGTTTTAGATTCCGATGCTTCACTTCAGGTTTACTGTATCCCTTGGACCTTCTTATTGACGATGAGCCACAGAAATTGGATCCGAATTTAATACAAATGGCACAATGCCGACTTAAGTACAAGAGGACTAACACTCTCACTTTCTATGATTTGAACCTCTCCTGTGAGTCCAGTTTTAGATTCCGATGCTTGCACCTTCTTATTGACGATGGAACACAGAAATTGCTTCGGAATTAAATTGAAATGGCACAATGCCGACTTAAGTACAAGAGGACTAACACTCTCACTTTCTATGATTTGAAACTCTCCTGTGAGTCCAGTTTTAGATTCCGATGCTTCACTTCAGGTTTACTGTATCCGTTGGACTTTCTTATAGACGATGAAACACAGAAATTGCATCCGAATTTAATACAAATGGAACAATGCCGTCTTAAGTACAAGAGGACTGACACACTCACTTTCTATGATTTGAACCCCTCCTGTAAGTCCAGTTTTAGATTCCGATGCTTCACTACAGGTTTTCTGTATCCATTGGACCTTCCTATTGACGATGAAACACAGAGTTTGCATCCGAATTTAATAAAATAGGCACAATGCCGAATAAAGTACAAGAGCGCTGACACTATAACTTTCTATGATTTGAACAACTCCTGTGAGTCCAGTTTTAGATTCCGATGCTTCACTTCAGGTTTACTGTATCCCTTGGACCTTCTTATTGACGATGAAACACAGAAATTGCATCCAAATTTAATACAAAAGGCACAATGGCGACTTAAGTACAAGAGTACTGACACTCTCACATTCTATGATTTGAACCTCTCCTATGAGTCCAGTTTTAGATTCCGATGCTTCACTTCAGGTTTACTGTATACCTTGCACCTTCTTATTTACGATGAGACACAGAAAATGCATCGGAATTTAATACGAATGGCACAATGCCGACTTAAGTACAAAAGGACGGACACTCTCACTTTCCATAATTTGAACCTCTCCTGTGAGTCCAGTTTTAGATTCCGATGCTTCACTTCAGGTTTACTGTATCCCTTGGACTTTCTTATTGACGATGAAACACAGAAATTGCATCCGAATTTAATACAAAAGGCACAATACCGACTTAAGTACAACAGAAGTGAGTCGCTAACTTTCTATGATTGGAACTTCTCCTGTGAGTCCAGTTTCAGATTCCGATGCTTCACTTCAGGTTTACTGTATACCTTGCACCTTCATATTGACGATGAAACACAGAGTTTGCATCCAAATTTAATACAAAAGGCACAATGCCGAATAAAGTACAAGAGCGCTGACACTATAACTTTCTATGATTTGAACATCTCCTGTGAGTCCAGTTTTAGATTCCGATGCTTCACTTCAGGTTTACTGTATCCCTTGCACCTTCTTATTGACGATGAGACACAGAAATTGCATCCGAATTTAATACAAATGGCACAATGCCGACTTAAGTACAAGAGGACTAACACTCTCACTTTCTATGATTTGAACCTCTCCTGTGAGTCCAGTTTTAGATTCCTACGCTTCACTTCAGGTTTACTGTAACCCTTGGACATTCTTGTTGATGATGAAACACAGAAATTGCATCCGAATTTAATACAAAAGTCACAATACCGACTTAGGTACAAGAGGAGTGACACTATAACTTTCTATGATTTGAAACTCTCCTATGAGTCCACTTTTAGATTCCCATGCTTCACTTCAGGTTTACTGTATCCCTTGGACCTTCTTATTAACGAAGAAACACAGAAATTGCATCCGAATTTAATACAAAAGGCACAATGGCGACTTAAGCACAAGACGACTGACACTCTCACTTTCCATGATTTGAACCTCTCCTGTGAGTCCAGTTTTAGATTCCGATGCTTCACTTCAGGTTTACTGTATCCCTTGGACCTTCTTATTGACGATTAAACACAGAAATTGCATCCGAATTTAATACAAAAAGCACAATGCCGACTTAAGTAAAAGAGGACTGACACTCCCACATTCTATGATTTGATCCTCTCCTGTGGGTCCAGTTTTAGATTCCGATGCTTCCCTTAAGGTATACTGTATTCCTTGGACCTTCTTATTGACGATGAAACACAGAAATTGCATCCGAATTTAATACAAAAATCACAATACCGACTTAAGTACAAGAGGATTGACACTCTAACTTTCTATGAGTTGAATATCTCCTGTGAGTCCAGTTTTAGATTCCGATGCTTCACTTCAGGTTTACTGTATCCCTTGGACCTTCTTATTGACGATGAAACACAGAAATTGCATCCGAATTTAATACAAAAAGCACAATACCGACTTAAGTACAACAGGAGTGAGTCGCTAACTTTCTATGATTTGAACTTCTCCTGTGAGTCCAGTTTTAGATTCCGATGCTTCACTTCAGATTTACTGTATACCTTGCACCCTCATATTGACGATGAAACACAGAAATTGCATCCGTATTTAATACAAATGATATAATGCCGACTTAATTATAAGAGAACTGACACTCTCACTTTCTATGATTTGAAACTCTCCTGTGAGTCCAGTTTGAGATTCCGATGCTTCACTTCAGGTTTACTGTACCCCTTGGACCTTCTTATTGACGAAGAAACACAGAAATTGCATCAGAATTTAATACAAAAGGCACAATGGCGACTTAAGCACAAGACGACTGACACTCTCACTTTCCATGATTTGAACCTCTCCTGTGAGTCCAGTTTTAGATTCCGATGCTTCACTTCAGGTTTACTGTATCCCTTGGACCTTCTTATTGACGATTAAACACAGAAATTGCATCCGAATTTAATACAAAAGGCACAATGCCGACTTAAGTAAAAGAGGACTGACACTCCCACATTCTATGATTTGATCCTCTCCTGTGGGTCCAGTTTTAGATTCCGATGCTTGCCTTAAGGTATACTGTATCACTTGGACCTTCTTATTGACGATGAAACACAGAAATTGCATCCGAATTTAATACAAAAGGCACAATACCGACTTAAGTACAAGAGGAGTGACACTCTAACTTTCTATGATTTGAATATCTCCTGTGAGTCCAGTTTTAGATTCCGATGCTTCACTTCAGGTTTACTGTATCCCTTGGACCTTCTTACAGACGATGAAACACAGAAATTGCATCCGAATTTAATACAAATGGCACAATGCCGTCTTAAGTACAAGAGGACTGACACTCTCACTTTCTATGATTTGAACCCCTCCTGTAAGTCCAGTTTTAGATTCCGATACTTCACTTCAGGTTTACTGTATACCTTGTACCTTCATATTGACGATGAAACACAGAAATTGCATCCAAATTTAATACAAAAGGCACAATGGCGACTTAAGTACAAGAGGACTGACACTCTCACATTCCATGATTTGAACCTCTCTTGTGAGTCCAGTTTTAGATTCCGAAGCTTCACTTCAGGTTTACTGTATACCTTGCACCTTCTTATTGACGATGAAACACAGAAATTGCATCGGAATTAAATTCAAAAGGCACAATGCCGACTTCAGTACAAGAGGACTGACACTCTCACTTTCTATGATTTGAACCTCTCCTGTGAGTCCAGTTTTGGATTCCGATGCTTCACTTCTGGTTTACTGTATCCCTTGGACCTTCTTATTGACGATGAAACACTGAAATTGAATCCGAAGTACATACAAATGGCATAATGTCGACTTAATTACAAGAGGACTGACACTCTCACTTTCTATGATTTGAACCTCTCCTGTGAGTCCAGTTTTAGATTCCGATGCATCACTACAGGTATACTGTATTCCTTGGACCTTCTTATTGACGATGAAACACAGAAATTGCATCCGATTTAATACAAATGGCACAATGACGACATAAGTACAAGAGGATTAACACTCTCACTTTCTATGATTTGAACCTCTCCTGTGATTCCAGTTTTAGCTTCTGATGCTTCACTTCAGGCTTACTGTATACCTTGCTACTTCTTATTGACGATGAAACACAGAAATTGCATCGGAATTAAATTCAAAAAGCACAATGCCGACTTAAGTACAAGAGGACTGACACTCTGTCTATGAATTGAACCTCTCCTGTGAGTCCAGTTTTAGATTCCGATGCTTCACTTCAGGTTTACTGTATCCCTTGGACCTTCTTATTGACGATGAGCCACAGAAATTGCATCCGAATTTAATACAAATGGCACAATGCCGACTTAAGTACAAGAGGACTAACACTCTCACTTTCTATGATTTGAACCTCTCCTGTGAGTCCAGTTTTAGATTCCGATGCTTCACTTCAGGTTTACTGTATACCTTGCACCTTCTTATTGACGATGGAACACAGAAATTGCTTCGGAATTAAATTGAAATGGCACAATGCCGACTTAAGTACAAGAGGACTAACACTCTCACTTTCTATGATTTGAAACTCTCCTGTGAGTCCAGTTTTAGATTCCGATGCTTCACTTCAGGTTTACTGTATCCGTTGGACCTTCTTATAGACGATGAAACACAGAAATTGCATCCGAATTTAATACAAATGGAACAATGCCGTCTTAAGTACAAGAGCACTGACACACTCACTTTCTATGATTTGAACCCCTCCTGTAAGTCCAGTTTTAGATTCCGATGCTTCACTACAGGTTTTCTGTATCCATTGGACCTTCCTATTGACGATGAAACACAGAGTTTGCATCCGAATTTAATAAAAAAGGCACAATGCCGAATAAAGTACAAGAGCGCTGACACTATAACTTTCTAGGATTTGAACATCTCCTGTGAGTCCAGTTTTAGATTCCGATGCTTCACTTCAGGTTTACTGTATCCCTTGGACCTTCTTATTGACGATGAAACACAGAAATTGCATCCAAATTTAATACAAAAGGCACAATGGCGACTTAAGTACAAGAGTACTGACACTCTCACATTCTATGATTTAAACCTCTCCTATGAGTCCAGTTTTAGATTCCGATGCTTCACTTCAGGTTTACTGTATACCTTGCACCTTCTTATTTACGATGAGACACAGAAAATGCATCGGAATTTAATACGAATGGCACAATGCCGACTTAAGTACAAGAGGACGGACACTCTCACTTTCCATGATTTGAACCTCTCCTGTGAGTCCAGTTTTAGATTCCGATGCTTCACTTCAGGTTTACTGTATCCCTTGGACTTTCTTATTGACGATGAAACACAGAAATTGCATCCGAATTTAATACAAAAGGCACAATACCGACTTAAGTACAACAGAAGTGAGTCGCTAACTTTCTATGATTTGAACTTCTCCTGTGAGTCCAGTTTTAGATTCCGATGCTTCACTTCAGGTTTACTGTATACCTTGCACCTTCATATTGACGATGAAACACAGAGTTTGCATCCAAATTTAATACAAAAGGCACAATGCCGAATAAAGTACAAGAGCGCTGACACTATAACTTTCTATGATTTGAACATCTCCTGTGAGTCCAGTTTTAGATTCCGATGCTTCACTTCAAGTTTACTGTATCCCTTGGACCTTCTTATTGACGATGAGACACAGAAATTGCATCCGAATTTAATACAAATGGCACAATGCCGACTTAAGTACAAGAGGACTAACACTCTCACTTTCTATGATTTGAACCTCTCCTGTGAGTCCAGTTTTAGATTCCTACGCTTCACTTCAGGTTTACTGTAACCCTTGGACATTCTTGTTGATGATGAAACACAGAAATTGCATCCGAATTTAATACAAAAGTCACAATACCGACTTAGGTACAAGAGGATTGACACTCTAACTTTCTATGAGTTGAATATCTCCTGTGAGTCCAGTTTTAGATTCCGATGCTTCACTTCAGGTTTACTGTATCCCTTGGACCTTCTTATAGACGATGAAACACAGGAATTGCATCCGAATTTAATAGAAATGGCACAATGCCGTCTTAAGTACAAGAGGACTGACACTCTCACTTTCTATGATTTGAACCCCTCCTGTAAGTCCAGTTTTAGATTCCGATACTTCACTTCAGGTTTACTGTATACCTTGTACCTTCATATTGACGATGAAACACAGAAATCGCATCCAAATTTAATACAAAAGGCACAATGGCGACTTAAGTACAAGAGGACTGACACTCTCACATTCCATGATTTGAACCTCTCTTGTGAGTCCAGTTTTGGATTCTGATGCTTCACTTCTGGTTTACTGTATCCCTTGGACCTTCTTATTGACGATGAAACACTGAAATTGAATCCGAAGTATATACAAATGGCATAATGACGACTTAATTACAAGAGGACTGACACTCTCACTTTCTATGATTTGAACCTCTCCTGTGAGTCCAGTTTTAGATTCCGATGCTTCACTACAGGTATACTGTATTCCTTGGACCTTCTTATTGACGATGAAACACAGAAATTGCATCCGATTTAATACAAATGGCACAATGACGACATAAGTACAAGAGGATTAACACTCTCACTTTCTATGATTTGAACCTCTCCTGTGAGTCCAGTTTTAGCTTCTGATGCTTCACTTCAGGCTTACTGTATACCTTGCTACTTCTTATTGACGATGAAACACAGAAATTGCATCGGAATTAAATTCAAAAAGCACAATGCCGACTTAAGTACAAGAGGACTGACACTCTAAATGACTATGAATTGAACCTCTCCTGTGAGTCCAGTTTTAGATTCCGATGCTTCACTTCAGGTTTACTGTATCCCTTGGACCTTCTTATTGACGATGAGCCACAGAAATTGCATCCGAATTTAATACAAATGGCACAATGCCGACTTAAGTACAAGAGGACTAACACTCTCACTTTCTATGATTTGAACCTCTCCTGTGAGTCCAGTTTTAGATTCCGATGCTTCACTTCAGGTTTACTGTATACCTTGCTCCTTCTTATTGACGATGGAACACAGAAATTGCTTCGGAATTAAATTGAAATGGCACAATGCCGACTTAAGTACAAGAGGACTAACACTCTCACTTTCTATGATTTGAAACTCTCCTGTGAGTCCAGTTTTAGATTCCGATGCTTCACTTCAGGTTTACTGTATCCGTTGGACCTTCTTACAGACAATGAAACACAGAAATTGCATCCGAATTTAATACAAATGGAACAATGCCGTCTTAAGTACAAGAGGACTGACACTCTCACTTACTATGATTTGAACCCCTCCTGTAAGTCCAGTTTTAGATTCCGATGCTTCACTACAGGTTTTCTGTATCCATTGGACCTTCCTATTGACGATGAAACACAGAGTTTGCATCCGAATTTAATAAAAAAGGCACAATGCCGAATAAAGTACAAGAGCGCTGACACTATAACTTTCTATGATTTGAACATCTCCTGTGAGTCCAGTTTTAGATTCCGATGCTTCACTTCAGGTTTACTGTATCCCTTGGACCTTCTTATTGACGATGAAACACAGAAATTGCATCCAAATTTTATACAAAAGGCACAATGGCGACTTAAGTACAAGAGTACTGACACTCTCACATTCCATGATTTGAACCTCTCCTATGAGTCCAGTTTTAGATTCCGATGCTTCACTTCAGGTTTACTGTATACCTTGCACCTTCTTATTTACGATGAGACACAGAAAATGCATCGGAATTTAATACGAATGGCACAATGCCGACTTAAGTACAAGAGGACGGACACTCTCACTTTCCATGATTTGAACCTCTCCTGTGAGTCCAGTTTTAGATTCCGATGCTTCACTTCAGGTTTACTGTATCCCTTGGACTTTCTTATTGACGATGAAACACAGAAATTGCATCCGAATTTAATACAAAAGGCACAATACCGACTTAAGTACAACAGAAGTGAGTCGCTAACTTTCTATGATTTGAACTTCTCCTGTAAGTCCAGTTTTAGATTCCGATGCTTCACTTCAGGTTTACTGTATACCTTGCACCTTCATATTGACGATGAAACACAGAGATTGCATCCAAATTTAATACAAAAGGCACAATGCCGAATAAAGTACAAGAGCGCTGACACTATAACTTTCTATGATTTGAACATCTCCTGTGAGTCCAGTTTTAGATTCCGATGCTTCACTTCAGGTTTACTGTATCCCTTGGACCTTCTTATTGACGATGAAACACAGAAATTGCATCCGAATTTAATACAAAAGGCACAATGGCGACTTATGTACAAGAGGACTGACATTCTCATATTCCATGATTTGAACCTCTCCTGTGAGTCCAGTTTTAGATTCCGAAGCTTCACTTCAGGTTTACTGTATACCTTGCACCTTCTTATTGACGATGAAACACAGAAATTGCATCGGAATTAAATTCAAAAGGCACAATGCCGACTTCAGTACAAGAGGACTGACACTCTCACTTTCTATGATTTGAACCTCTCCTGTGAGTCCAGTTTTGGATTCCGATGCTTCACTTCTGGTTTACTGTATCCCTTGGACCTTCTTATTGACGATGAAACACTGAAATTGAATCCGAAGTATATACAAATGGCATAATGTCGACTTAATTACAAGAGGATTGACACTCTCACTTTCTATGATTTGAACCTCTCCTGTGAGTCCAGTTTTAGCTTCTGATGCTTCACTTCAGGTTTACTGTATACCTTGCTACTTCTTATTGACGATGAAGCACAGAAATTTCATCGGAATTAAATTCAAAAGGCACAATGCCGACTTAAGTACAAGAGGACTGACACTCTAACTTTCTATGAATTGAACCTCTCCTGTGAGTCCAGTTTTAGATTCCGATGCTTCACTTCAGGTTTACTGTATCCCTTGGACCTTCTTATTGACGATGAGACACAGCAATTACATCCGAATTTAATACAAATGGCACAATGCCGACTTAAGTAAAAGAGGACTGACACTCCCACATTCTATGATTTGATCCTCTCCTGTGGGTCCAGTTTTAGATTCCGATGCTTCCCTTAAGGTATACTGTATCCCTTGGACCTTCTTATTGACGATGAAACACAGAAATTGCATCCGAATTTAATACAAAAATCACAATACCGACTTAAGTACAAGAGGATTGACACTCTAACTTTCTATGATTTAACCTCTCCTGTGAGTTCAGTTTTAAATTCCGATGCTTCACTTCAGGTTTACTGTATACCTTGCACCTTCTTATTAACGATGAAACACAGAAATTGCATCCGAATTTAATACAAATGATATAATGCCGACTTAATTATAAGAGAACTGACACTCTCACTTTCTATGATTTGAAACTCTCCTGTGAGTCCAGTTTGAGATTCCGATGCTTCACTTCAGGTTTACTGTACCCCTTGGACCTTCTTATTGACGAAGAAACACAGAAATTGCATCAGAATTTAATACAAAAGGCACAATGGCGACTTAAGCACAAGACGACTGACACTCTCACTTTCCATGATTTGAACCTCTCCTGTGAGTCCAGTTTTAGATTCCGATGCTTCACTTCAGGTTTACTGTATCCCTTGGACCTTCTTATTGACGATTAAACACAGAAATTGCATCCGAATTTAATACAAAAGGCACAATGCCGACTTAAGTAAAAGAGGACTGACACCTCCCACATTCTATGATTTGATCCTCTCCTGTGGGTCCAGTTTTAGATTCCGATGCTTGCCTTAAGGTATACTGTATCACTTGGACCTTCTTATTGACGATGAAACACAGAAATTGCATCCGAATTTAATACAAAAGGCACAATACCGACTTAAGTACAAGAGGAGTGACACTCTAACTTTCTATGATTTGAATATCTCCTGTGAGTCCAGTTTTAGATTCCGATGCTTCACTTCAGGTTTACTGTATCCCTTGGACCTTCTTACAGACGATGAAACACAGAAATTGCATCCGAATTTAATACAAATGGCACAATGCCGTCTTAAGTACAAGAGGACTGACACTCTCACTTTCTATGATTTGAACCCCTCCTGTAAGTCCAGTTTTAGATTCCGATACTTCACTTCAGGTTTACTGTATACCTTGTACCTTCATATTGACGATGAAACACAGAAATTGCATCCAAATTTAATACAAAAGGCACAATGGCGACTT